>NC_091187.1:29878937-29911437 GCF_040958095.1 Procambarus clarkii
ACATATATGGCTATTCCCCCTCCTCGTCTAATATATCTATCTGTGTGAAATAGTTTAAATCCATTTATCTGATATTCAGCAAATAGTTCTCTATTTTCTACATTCATCCACGTTTCGGTAAGTGCAATAACATCTATTTTTTCTGTGCAGGCAAGAGCATTTAATTCATTAATTTTATTTCTTAGACTTCTACTGGTAGTGTAATATATCCTAAGTGAATTGTTATTTTGAGGCCCTTTTCTTTCCCTGATCATTTTGCCAATTCTTTTCTCCCACGAACACATACTTTTATTACCTCCTTCCTCCAAATCAATTCCCATACCACTATCTACTAACATTTTAAACCCAAACAAACATCTCTAACCATTGGTTCCAACGAGTTCGCAACAGCAACAAGCCCAGCCATCGATAGATGCACCCCATCACGAGCAAACATTTCATTTCTTCCATAGAAGCGTTCCCAGTTGTCTATGAAAGATATTGCATTTGATTTGCAATATCTTTCCAGCCGGCAATTGACACCAAGTGCCCTCGACATCCATTCATTTCCCACTCCCTTTCTTGGAAAGTGCCCTCTGATTACTGCACACATTTGGTGGTGCTACATAGCCATCCTGGTTTAGTGCCTTCCTTTGATAATTGCTTACTTTTATGCACCTGCTCCCAAAGTGATATGAAAAGGCTCGAAAGCATACAAAATATAGGTATGACAATCATTCTTGGAGTTCGAAGAACTGCCAAAACGTCTAATCTACGAGAAGAGTTGACCCTCCCCAGTGTTAAATGGCGCACGTGACGCCGTGTCCATACATGTTTCCGTATGTGTAGACGGATTAGTAGAGATGCACGTCGTGGCGTCTCATGATGGCTGTGGTTGACTGTCCACATGCCACTTGACTGTCCACATGACACTTGGCTGCTTTTATGCTACAATGCAGCATTATAAAAATACAGGCAGTCAGTACGTAACAGCTGTATTAAGAGTAAACCCTGCTCTAGTGTGTGTTATAAACTTCACTCTGGTTACCAAGTGAATGAACATAAGTGAACTCAAGTTAAACCTTTCTCAGCAGGGAGAGTGGCTTCTACTCCGGCCTTGGACCTGGCTTTTCTTGTCATAACTTGATCTAAAATATGTATTGAAATGAAGTCACGAAAAAAACAAAATAAATATCTAGGGATAAGTTAGGGAAAACTGAAAAAAACAGACACTGGGCCCCTTAACAGTCTAACAGTAGGTTAGACATATACATGAATGATATTGGGTGGGATATAAATAGGAGCTGCCTCGTATGGGCCAATAGGCCTTCTGCAGTTACCTTCATTCTTATGTTTATTATAACAAAACATATATGTTGCAATACCTTATTTCCCATTTATTAGTGATAAGGCCCTCATCTCGTCCTCATTAATGAATACAAGCTAAATAGACAGAATAGTTAAATTTAATATAGAATTTAATAATGGGTATATAATTGGATAAAGTTCTAATTAGAAATCTTTTATATGAAGAAAGATTAACAAAGCTTAAATTGCATTCACTGGAAAGGCGAAGAGTTAGGGGTGACATGATAGAGGTTTACAAGTGGATGAATGGACATAACAAAGGGGATATTAATAGGGTATTAAAAGTATCAACACAAGACACAACAAGAAACAATGGGTATAAATTGGATAAGTTTAGATTTAGGAAAAACTTGGGTAAATACTGGTTCGGTAACAGGGTTGTTGATATGTGGAACCAATTACCACGTAACGTGCTGGAGGTGGGGTCCCTCAATTGTTTCAAGTGTGGGTTGGACATGTATATGAGTGGGATTGGGTGGTTATAGATAGGAGCTGCCTCGTATGGGCCAATAGGCCTTCTGCAGTTACCTTTATTCATATGTTCTTATGTTAAAAGAAGAATTATGGAACTAAATGCTAAGCTTGCAATTAGGATAGCCAGAGATCCCCATTTCAATGATATTGCTAAGAAAAAACTGAGTTCTGTGTTACTTACAAGAAGAAACAGGATAAGCAAAAAAAATAGCATCACAGATCACTCTCGTACCTCGAAGAACTTCACCTGCTTGAGCAAGCCCATGAGCTCATGCCTTTAGAGAGGTTACCTCTCTGGGAGAATGATTCACGTAGGATTATCCTCAATGAAATGGCAACAAAAAAATCCAACATCATACCTGAGGTAAAGAGGTCTGGCATAGCCAGACTTGTGGCTTTATTGATCAAATAATTACAGTACAGTTACATCCTGCAATAATACAAAGCCATATAATATACAATACATATATACAGTTTAAGCACTGCTTATTCATTATAACAATAAGCAAACTGTATATGACTAAATAAGCTAGGACTAAAAGAAATTAAGCTAGAAATCGACACTCTACCAACCTATATAACAGTCTCCGTGGTGTAGTGGTAAGACACTCGCCTGGCGTTCCGCGAGCGCTATGTCATGGGTTCGTATCCTGGCCGGGGAGGACTTACTGGGCGCAATTCCTTAACTGTAGCCTCTGTTTAACGCAACAGTAAAATGTGTACTTGGATGAAAAAACGATTCTTGGCGGCAGGGGATCGTATTCCAGGGACCATAGGATTAAGTACTTGCCCGAAACGCTACGCGTACTAGTGGCTGTACAAGAATGAAACAACTTTTGTATATATCTCAAAAAAAAAAAAAAAATATATACAAACATGACACAGCTGATCCTACAATTAAAACAATAACAGTTAGGTGAGCATCCATCCCGTACAATAATAGCTCCGCCCTCGATACAATAGATATGACACTTTTACTACATTCACCCCGTCTAGCATCTAAGTAACATAGTTCGGAAGATGAGTAGGGGTACTGCGCGTCCTTCCAGATCGTCGAAAGGGACTCCTGCAAAGTTAAAGGATCCAGTCAGTTCTTGCATACCACTTTCTCGAGGGAGTGTTACTTCAGAGAAAGGTTCCCAATTAGGTGTTTCTAGGTTAGGTGGTTCAGGACGAAGTAGTTCAGGATTAGGTGGTTCAGGACGAAGTAGTTCAGGATTAGGTGGTTCAGGACGAAGTAGTTCAGGATTAGGTGGTTCAGGACGAAGTAGTTCAGGATTAGGTGGTTCAGGACGAAGTAGTTCAGGATTAGGTGGTCCAGGACGAAGTAGTTCAGGATTAGGTGGTTCAGGACGAAGTAGTTCAGGATTAGGTTGTTCAGGACGAAGTAGTTCAGGATTAGGTGGTTCAGGATGAGACGGGTTGTGGCTTACTCGAGCTTCCACATTAGTAGGGGGGGGGTTGCTGTTAAATGCGGAGATTGGAGTCCGGACTCTCGCCGCCCTCAGTGGCCCTGGGTCTGGGAACTTGACATGGGTGTATTGCGGATTCACGTCTACGACCTCAACTTCATTAACTAGAGGATCATTTTGGCTTTGACGCACTTAAGGTTTTAGGAGGACAGGGCCTTTGCAAGCAAACCACGTAGGTAGAGTTTGCCCTAAAGTAGACCTTCTTGTATGCTTGAAGAATCGTTCATGTGGTGTACAATTTGTAGAGGTGCACAACAGTGATCGAATAGAGTGGAGTGCATCAGGAAGAACAACTTCCCATTGGGATACATCTAAGCTTCTCGTTCTAAGAGCTAGCAGCACTGTTTTTCAAATAATCCCATTGTACTTCTCAGCCTGGCCATTAACTCTAGGGTTGTAAGGAGTCGTACGGCTAGTTGCTACCCCATTTTTTAGTAAAAAATCCTTCAACTCCTCAGATATAAAGGAGGTTACCTTATCAGAGTATATACCAAAGATTGCGAACAACTGCACCAGGCACTGAATTACTGTACCAGTAGTCATATCCGAGCAAGGGAATGCACAAGGGAATTTATTCATCTACAACAGTAAGAATATATTTATTCCTTGAATGTGATGGAAGTAGGCAGTTAAAATTTTTGTTGAATCTTTCATATGGCTGAGTAGCTTTAATGAAACGTCCAGAATCAAACTTTTAAAACCGAGGTTTAAATTCAGAGCATGCAGAGCAAGAATTAGTCATCTTCTTCACTTCTTCCACAGAATAATGCAGATTTTGACATCGGACAAAATGAGCCACACAAGATACTCCAGAGTATCACAGATTGTCATGCAATTCTTAAAGTTCATCCACACTGGTGGCACCACATACGTGTGAAAATGCATCAGCGGGTATGTTCTTTTTAACTGGACGATATACAATGTCATAGTGGTAACAAGAAAGTTCGACTCACCATCTAGCTATTTTATCATTTTTAATATTACCAGCTGATATAGAGTTAGACATAAAAGCAATTCTAAGCTGGTCAGTCTCAAGCCGAAAATGGCGTCCAATGAGATAGTATCGCCACTTCCTTTAATGTCGTGCTTCCACAATGGCAAAAGTTTCCTTCTCCACTGATGAGTGCCTCTGTTCAATATTTGAACGTGTTCGGAAGAAGAAAGCTACTGATTGTTCATTCTGAGTTAGGGAAGCGGCAATGGCATGATCTGAAGCATTAGTTTCCACAGCGAAAAGAGCTGGTGGGTCGGTTTCTCGAACCACTGCCTCAGCAATGTCTCGTTTCAATCCTTCAAAGACTTTTGCAGCGGCAGCAGATACGGGAAACCCACTGGAATGAGAGAGAGGGGACGGATTTTCTCAGAAAACCCCAGCACCCAACGGGAGTAATGTGTAAGCATTCCCATTGTTCTGCATAAAGAACCTGTGTTGCTTGGTAGTGGAAGTTTTGGCAGTGGCTCGAGACGTTCCGGGTTAGGTCTAATTTCTCCTTCTTGTATAACGTATCCCAATAGCTTTATAGACCGGAGTAGAAAACCACACTTTTCAAGATTCAGGGTCAGGTTATACCTTCTCGCAACGTCCATAAAATGTTTCAGATTTTTATCATGGTCTTCTTCAGAATCTCCACACACACAATCATCTACGTAAGCAAAGGTACCCTAGACTCCTTCTTTCTTGAGGATGCCATTAATTACTCTTTAAAAACTGGCCACTCCATTTATATCCATTCTATAATATGGCGACCAAAACTGAACTGCATAATCTAAATGGGGCCTAACTAGATCAAGATATAGCTTGAGAACCACACCAATTGTCTTGTTACTAACGGTGCGATTAATAAATCCAAGTGTCCGATTTCCCTTATTACGAACATTTATGCATTGATCTTTTTGTTTTAAATTCTTGCTAATCATAACTCCCAGAACCCTTTCGCAATCCGAATTCGCAATCTCAACACCATCTAGCACGTATCTTGTAACCCTATCATCATTACCTAACCTCAGAACTTTACATTTATCAGCATTAAACTGCGTCTGCCAATCCTTCGACCATTTCAAAACCCTATCTAGATCAACTTGAAGTGATAGTGAGTCCTCCTCCGAATTAATTTCCCTACCGATTTTCGTATCATCGGCAAATTTGCAAATGTTGCTACTCAAACCTGAATCTAAATCATTTATATATATTATAAACAACAGAGGTCCCAGGACAGAGCCCTGAGGCACCCCACTTACAACATTTTCCCACTCTGACTTGACTCCATTTATACTAACTCTCTGTTTCCTTTGGTATAGCTATGCCCTAATCCAGCTTAAATTAATATAGCACCCCCAATACCATGAGACTCTAACTTTTTTAACATTTCTAACCAGTTGTACGAATTCCTGTTCTAAAGTGACCTCCCCATTTTTAATCCTTTTGTACCAAGCTCTCTTTTTACCTATAAGGTTCTTCAAATTCTTTGTTATCCACTTAGGGTCATTGGTATTCGATCTATTCAATTTGTATGGTATATTACGTTCCTGTGCTTTGTTTAGAATATTCTTAAATAAGTTATATGTTGAATCCACATCGAAATCCCCATTTACGTCACCTATCGCTGGGTTCATGTCTCGCTCCAAGACCGGCCCCCACCCCATACCCAAGACTTTCCAATCAATTTGACCCAAAAAATTTCTAAGGCTATTAAAATCAGCTTTTCGAAAATCTGGCACTTTAACAGAATTTTCTCCTACAGGTCTATTCCATTCTATGCTAAATCTGATTTCTTTGTGATCACTGTTCCCTAGCTCAATCCCTATTTCGATGTCATTAATTTGTGTTTCCCTGTTAGTTAACACTAAATCTAAAATATTATTTTCCCGTGTTGGTTCCTTAATGTGTTGCGTAAGAAAGCAATCGTCAATTAATTCTAGAAAATCTTCTGCTTCACTATTCCCTGTTTTGTTCAACCAATTTATTCCACTAAAATTAGAGTCACCCATGACGTAAATACTGTTAGATCTAGATGCCCTAGATATTTCATCCCATAGATGCTTTGCTTCCATTCTGTCTAAATTTGGTGGCCTATATATAACTCCTATTATAATATTATTTGCTTTTTCGTATAATTCTATCCAAATAGTTTCTGTGTGTGGCTCAGTTTTGATTCCCTCTTTAAAACTACATTTCAAATTGTCCCTAACATATATGGCTACTCCCCCTCCTCGTCTTATATATCTATCTGTGTGAAATAGTTTAAATCCATTTATTTGATATTCAGCTAATAGTTCTCTATTTTCTACATTCATCCACGTTTCGGTAAGTGCAATAATATCTATTTTTTCTGTGCAGACAAGAGCATTTAATTCGTTAATTTTATTTCTTAGACTTCTACTGTTAGTGTAATAACAATTGTTATTTTGAGGCCCTTCTCTTTCCCTGATCATTTTGCCAATTCCTTTCTCCCACAAACATGTACTTTTATTATCTCCTTCCTCCAAATCAATTCCCATACCTCTATCAGCTAACAGTTTAAACCTAAACAAACACCTCTAACCACTTCTTCCAACGAGTTCGCAACAGCAACAACCCCAGCTCTCGATAGATGCACCCCATCACGAGCATACATTCCATTTCTTCCATAGAAGTGTTCCCAGTTGTCTATGAAAGATATTGCATTTGATTTGCAATATCTTTCCAGCCGGCAATTGACACCAAGTGCCCTCGATATCCATTCATTTCCTACTCCCTTTCTTGGAAGAATGCCACATATGATCGGGATTCCTCCCTTGCTCCTAACTAATTCAATGGCTGTCCTGAATCTCTGTATTAGTTCCTCACTCCTAACTCGTCCAACATCATTACCCCCTGCACTAATACAAATAATGGGTTTGTTTCCATTTCCTATCATAATATCATTCATGTTTCCAACAATATCACCAATTCCAGCTCCCGGATAGCAAACCCTTAATCTGTTCCCCCTATCTCTGGCACAAAACGTTCTGTCTAAATACCTCACCTGAGAATCTCCCACAACCAAAATTCGCTTCGATTCTCCCTTTTCCTTTCGAGCAGTTTGAGGGACCTGCGCTTCAATGCTCCTCGTTACTTTGTCTTTGCCACCTCGTTGAACAACAGGTTCAACACAGTACTCGTTCTCTAATACGTCAAATGCGTTAAAAGTCCCTGGGTGTAGGCTATTAGTTGTCGGTTTTGCCAAGGTCTTCTTAATACCCCTGTCTTTCACAACTTGCCAAGACGAGGACTTCTTAATACTGGTTTCGTCAGTCCTTCTTAATGAGGTCCCGTCAACACTGGCCTCCTCCTTCGTTTCCTCCCGAAGTCGTAGCCGTCGTACCTCCTCCCGCAGGGAATCCATCTCTGCTCTCAGAGCTCCAACCAGACTCACCAAATCTTTTACTAATCCTTCCATTATTGCAATAATAATGTTATTAGAATCGGAGCTCCAGCTAACACAACCTCTCACTGTGACTGCACCTGACTGATTGATGGATGGAACTATCCTTTCCCTAGTCTTAGTTCGATATAACTGAAAAAACCCTTTAGGATTTGACTTTGCTTGCTCTGCTATGCGAACTTCATACTTTCTTTTTGCTTTCCTAATCTCTTTTTTAACATTTCTAACCAGTTGTATGAATTCCTGTTCTAACCTGACTTCCCCATTCTTAATCCTTTTGTACCAAGCTTTCTTTTTACCTATAAGGTTCTTTAAATTATTTGTTATCCACTTTGGGTCATTAGTATTCGATCTATTCAATTTGTATGGTATACTACGTTCCTGTGCTTTGTTTAGAATATTCTTAAATAAGTTATATATTAAATCCACATCGAAATCCCCTTTTACGTCACCTGTCGCTGGGTTCATGTCTCGCTCTAAGACCGGCCCACACCCCATACCCAAGACTTTCCAATCTATTTGACCCAAAAAATTTCTTAGGCTATTAAAATCAGCTTTTCGAAAATCTGGCACTTTAACAGAATTTTCTCCTACAGGTCTATTCCATTCTATGCTAAATCTGATTACTTTGTGATCACTGTTCCCTAACTCACTCCCTATTTCGATGTCATTAATTTGTGTTTCCCTGTTAGTTAACACTAAATCTAAAATATTATTTTCCCGCGTTGGTTCCTTAATGTGTTGCGTAAGAAAGCAATCGTCAATTAATTCTATAAAATCTTCTGCTTCACTATTCCCTGTTTTGTTCACCCAGTTTATTCCACTAAAATTAAAGTCACCCATGACATAAATACTGTTAGATCTAGATGCTCTAGATATTTCGTTCCATAGATGCTTTGCTTCCATTCTGTCTAAATTTGGTGGCCTATATATAACTCCTATTATAATATTATTTGCTTTTTCGTTTAATTCTATCCAAATAGTTTCTGTATGTGGCTCAGTTTTGATTCCCTCTTTGAGACTACATTTCAAATTGTCCCTAACATATATGGCTATTCCCCCTCCTCGTCTAATATATCTATCTGTGTGAAATAGTTTAAATCCATTTATCTGATATTCAGCAAATAGTTCTCTATTTTCTACATTCATCCACGTTTCGGTAAGTGCAATAACATCTATTTTTTCTGTGCAGGCAAGAGCATTTAATTCATTAATTTTATTTCTTAGACTTCTACTGGTAGTGTAATATATCCTAAGTGAATTGTTATTTTGAGGCCCTTTTCTTTCCCTGATCATTTTGCCAATTCTTTTCTCCCACGAACACATACTTTTATTACCTCCTTCCTCCAAATCAATTCCCATACCGCTATCTACTAACATTTTAAACCCAAACAAACATCTCTAACCATTGGTTCCAACGAGTTCGCAACAGCAACAAGCCCAGCCATCGATAGATGCACCCCATCACGAGCAAACATTTCATTTCTTCCATAGAAGCGTTCCCAGTTGTCTATGAAAGATATTGCATTTGATTTGCAATATCTTTCCAGCCGGCAATTGACACCAAGTGCCCTCGACATCCATTCATTTCCCACTCCCTTTCTTGGAAAGTGCCCTCTGATTACTGCACACATTTGGTGGTGCTACATAGCCATCCTGGTTTAGTGCCTTCCTTTGATAATTGCTTACTTTTATGCACCTGCTCCCAAAGTGATATGAAAAGGCTCGAAAGCATACAAAATATAGGTATGACAATCATTCTTGGAGTTCGAAGAACTGCCAAAACGTCTAATCTACGAGAAGAGTTGACCCTCCCCAGTGTTAAATGGCGCACGTGACGCCGTGTCCATACATGTTTCCGTATGTGTAGACGGATTAGTAGAGATGCACGTCGTGGCGTCTCATGATGGCTGTGGTTGACTGTCCACATGCCACTTGACTGTCCACATGACACTTGGCTGCTTTTATGCTACAATGCAGCATTATAAAAATACAGGCAGTCAGTACGTAACAGCTGTATTAAGAGTAAACCCTGCTCTAGTGTGTGTTATAAACTTCACTCTGGTTACCAAGTGAATGAACATAAGTGAACTCAAGTTAAACCTTTCTCAGCAGGGAGAGTGGCTTCTACTCCGGCCTTGGACCTGGCTTTTCTTGTCATAACTTGATCTAAAATATGTATTGAAATGAAGTCACGAAAAAAACAAAATAAATATCTAGGGATAAGTTAGGGAAAACTGAAAAAAACAGACACTGGGCCCCTTAACAGTCTAACAGTAGGTTAGACATATACATGAATGATATTGGGTGGGATATAAATAGGAGCTGCCTCGTATGGGCCAATAGGCCTTCTGCAGTTACCTTCATTCTTATGTTTATTATAACAAAACATATATGTTGCAATACCTTATTTCCCATTTATTAGTGATAAGGCCCTCATCTCGTCCTCATTAATGAATACAAGCTAAATAGACAGAATAGTTAAATTTAATATAGAATTTAATAATGGGTATATAATTGGATAAAGTTCTAATTAGAAATCTTTTATATGAAGAAAGATTAACAAAGCTTAAATTGCATTCACTGGAAAGGCGAAGAGTTAGGGGTGACATGATAGAGGTTTACAAGTGGATGAATGGACATAACAAAGGGGATATTAATAGGGTATTAAAAGTATCAACACAAGACACAACAAGAAACAATGGGTATAAATTGGATAAGTTTAGATTTAGGAAAAACTTGGGTAAATACTGGTTCGGTAACAGGGTTGTTGATATGTGGAACCAATTACCACGTAACGTGCTGGAGGTGGGGTCCCTCAATTGTTTCAAGTGTGGGTTGGACATGTATATGAGTGGGATTGGGTGGTTATAGATAGGAGCTGCCTCGTATGGGCCAATAGGCCTTCTGCAGTTACCTTTATTCATATGTTCTTATGTTAAAAGAAGAATTATGGAACTAAATGCTAAGCTTGCAATTAGGATAGCCAGAGATCCCCATTTCAATGATATTGCTAAGAAAAAACTGAGTTCTGTGTTACTTACAAGAAGAAACAGGATAAGCAAAAAAAATAGCATCACAGATCACTCTCGTACCTCGAAGAACTTCACCTGCTTGAGCAAGCCCATGAGCTCATGCCTTTAGAGAGGTTACCTCTCTGGGAGAATGATTCACGTAGGATTATCCTCAATGAAATGGCAACAAAAAAATCCAACATCATACCTGAGGTAAAGAGGTCTGGCATAGCCAGACTTGTGGCTTTATTGATCAAATAATTACAGTACAGTTACATCCTGCAATAATACAAAGCCATATAATATACAATACATATATACAGTTTAAGCACTGCTTATTCATTATAAGCAGTGCTTAAACTGATGTTGTGTGCCTTGACTTTGGCAAAGCTTTTGATACAGTGCCACATGAAAGACTGATTAAAAAGATAGAGTCTCATGGTATTGGGGGTGCTATATTAAGCTGGATTAGGGCATGGCTATACCAAAGGAAACAGAGAGTTAGTATAAATGGAATCAAGTCAGAGTGGGAAAATGTTGTAAGTGGAGTGCCTCAAGGCTCTGTCCTGGGACCTCTGTTGTTTATAATATATATAAATGATTTAGATTCAGGTTTGAGTAGCAACATTTGCAAATTTGCCGATGATACGAAAATCGGTAGGGAAATTAATTCGGAGGAGGACTCACTATCACTTCAAGTTGATCTAGATAGGGTTTTGAAATGGTCAAAGGATTGGCAGATGCAGTTTAATGCTGATAAATGTAAAGTTCTGAGGTTAGGTAATGATGATAGAGTTACAAGATACGAGCTAGATGGTGTTGTGATTGCGAAGTCGGATTGCGAAAGGGATCTGGGAGTTATGATTAGTAAGAATTTAAAACAAAAGGATCAATGCATAAATGTTCGTAATAAGGCAAATCGGACACTTGGATTTATTAATCGCAGCGTTAGTAACAAGACACCTGGTGTGGTTCTCAAGCTATATCTTGCTCTAGTTAGGCCCCATTTAGATTATGCAGTTCAGTTTTGGTCGCCATATTATAGAATGGATATAAATTCACTTGAACGTGTCCAGCGTAGGATGACTAAGTTAATTCCCCAAAATTAGAAATCTTTCATATGAAGAAAGATTAACAAAGCTTAAGTTGCATTCACTGGAAAGGCGAAGAGTTAGGGGTGACATGATAGAGGTTTACAAGTGGATGAATGGACATAACCGGGGGGATATTAATAGGGTATTAAAAGTATCAACACAGGACAGAACACGAAACAATGGGTATAAATTGGATAAGTTTAGATTTAGGAAAGACTTGGGTAAATACTGGTTCAGTAACAGGGTTGTTGATTTGTGGAACCAATTGCCGCGTAACATTGTGGAGGTGGGGTCCCTCGATTGTTTCAAGCACGGGTTGGACAAGTATATGAGTGGGATTGGGTGGTTATAGAATAGGAGCTGCCTCGTATGGGCCAATAGGCCTTCTGCAGTTACCTTTGTTCTTATGTTCTTATGTTCTTATAACAATAAGCAAACTGTATATGACTAAATAAGCTAGGACTAAAAGAAATTAAGCTAGAAATCGACACTCTACCAACCTATATAACAGTCTCCGTGGTGTAGTGGTAAGACACTCGCCTGGCGTTCCGCGAGCGCTATGTCATGGGTTCGTATCCTGGCCGGGGAGGACTTACTGGGCGCAATTCCTTAACTGTAGCCTCTGTTTAACGCAACAGTAAAATGTGTACTTGGATGAAAAAACGATTCTTGGCGGCAGGGGATCGTATTCCAGGGACCATAGGATTAAGTACTTGCCCGAAACGCTACGCGTACTAGTGGCTGTACAAGAATGAAACAACTTTTGTATATATCTCAAAAAAAAAAAAAAATATATATACAAACATGACACAGCTGATCCTACAATTAAAACAATAACAGTTAGGTGAGCATCCATCCCGTACAATAATAGCTCCGCCCTCGATACAATAGATATGACACTTTTACTACATTCACCCCGTCTAGCATCTAAGTAACATAGTTCGGAAGATGAGTAGGGGTACTGCGCGTCCTTCCAGATCGTCGAAAGGGACTCCTGCAAAGTTAAAGGATCCAGTCAGTTCTTGCATACCACTTTCTCGAGGGAGTGTTACTTCAGAGAAAGGTTCCCAATTAGGTGTTTCTAGGTTAGGTGGTTCAGGACGAAGTAGTTCAGGATTAGGTGGTTCAGGACGAAGTAGTTCAGGATTAGGTGGTTCAGGACGAAGTAGTTCAGGATTAGGTGGTCCAGGACGAAGTAGTTCAGGATTAGGTGGTTCAGGACGAAGTAGTTCAGGATTAGGTTGTTCAGGACGAAGTAGTTCAGGATTAGGTGGTTCAGGATGAGACGGGTTGTGGCTTACTCGAGCTTCCACATTAGTAGGGGGGGGGTTGCTGTTAAATGCGGAGATTGGAGTCCGGACTCTCGCCGCCCTCAGTGGCCCTGGGTCTGGGAACTTGACATGGGTGTATTGCGGATTCACGTCTACGACCTCAACTTCATTAACTAGAGGATCATTTTGGCTTTGACGCACTTAAGGTTTTAGGAGGACAGGGCCTTTGCAAGCAAACCACGTAGGTAGAGTTTGCCCTAAAGTAGACCTTCTTGTATGCTTGAAGAATCGTTCATGTGGTGTACAATTTGTAGAGGTGCACAACAGTGATCGAATAGAGTGGAGTGCATCAGGAAGAACAACTTCCCATTGGGATACATCTAAGCTTCTCGTTCTAAGAGCTAGCAGCACTGTTTTTCAAATAATCCCATTGTACTTCTCAGCCTGGCCATTAACTCTAGGGTTGTAAGGAGTCGTACGGCTAGTTGCTACCCCATTTTTTAGTAAAAAATCCTTCAACTCCTCAGATATAAAGGAGGTTCCCTTATCAGAGTATATACCAAAGATTGCGAACAACTGCACCAGGCACTGAATTACTGTACCAGTAGTCATATCCGAGCAAGGGAATGCACAAGGGAATTTATTCATCTACAACAGTAAGAATATATTTATTCCTTGAATGTGATGGAAGTAGGCAGTTAAAATTTTTGTTGAATCTTTCATATGGCTGAGTAGCTTTAATGAAACGTCCAGAATCAAACTTTTAAAACCGACTTTTAAATTCAGAGCATGCAGAGCAAGAATTAGTCATCTTCTTCACTTCTTCCACAGAATAATGCAGATTTTGACATCGGACAAATTGAGCCACACAAGATACTCCAGAGTATCACAGATTGTCATGCAATTCTTAAAGTTCATCCACACTGGTGGCACCACATACGTGTGAAAATGCATCAGCGGGTATGTTCTTTTTAACTGGACGATATACAATGTCATAGTGGTAACAAGAAAGTTCGACTCACCATCTAGCTATTTTATCATTTTTAATATTACCAGCTGATATAGAGTTAGACATAAAAGCAATTCTAAGCTGGTCAGTCTCAAGCCGAAAATGGCGTCCAATGAGATAGTATCGCCACTTCCTTTAATGTCGTGCTTCCACAATGGCAAAAGTTTCCTTCTCCACTGATGAGTGCCTCTGTTCAATATTTGAACGTGTTCGGAAGAAGAAAGCTACTGATTGTTCATTCTGAGTTAGGGAAGCGGCAATGGCATGATCTGAAGCATTAGTTTCCACAGCGAAAAGAGCTGGTGGGTCGGTTTCTCGAACCACTGCCTCAGCAATGTCTCGTTTCAATCCTTCAAAGACTTTTGCAGCGGCAGCAGATAAGGGAAACCCACTGGGATGAGAGAGAGGGGACGGATTTTCTCAGAAAACCCCAGCACCCAACGGGAGTAATGTGTAAGCATTCCCATTGTTCTGCATAAAGAACCTGTGTTGCTTGGTAGTGGAAGTTTTGGCAGTGGCTCGAGACGTTCCGGGTTAGGTCTAATTTCTCCTTCTTGTATAACGTGTCCCAATAGCTTTATAGACCGGAGTAGAAAACCACACTTTTCAAGATTCAGGGTCAGGTTATACCTTCTCGCAACGTCCATAAAATGTTTCAGATTTTTATCATGGTCTTCTTCAGAATCTCCACACACACAATCATCTACGTAAGCAAAGGTACCCTAGACTCCTTCTTTCTTGAGGATGCCATTAATTACTCTTTAAAAACTGGCCACTCCATTAATGATCCCAAAAGGGATGCGATTAATTTCAAACAGCTTTCCACAAGCTTCGAAGATTGTATAGGTTTTTTTTCCTCTGTTAAACCCACTTGATGGTAAGTGCTTCTCAAGTCTAGCGTGCTGTATACTTTAAATCTGGCAACATTATTCACAATCTCATCTATATGCGGTAAGGGGTAGGCACCCACCCCCGTGAATCGGTTAGTTGTTTGTAAATAATCTACAAACATTCTTTTCTTGTTATGTGTTTCCTTTAGTTACTAATGCCTGAGCTCTCCATGGAGATTTACTGGGTCAAATCCCAGCAAACATTTTCACATTTTTACAACGTTCTAAAAACGACATTTCATTGTTTTCAGCACGTTTATAATTACGTTTAAAAAATGTTTTTTGAGAATTTCTAAATACGACCTTAGAACAAATTGAAAACATTTTAAAAAACCTTTTTATAATCTTTTAATTACGACATTAAAACGTTTAGGGTAAATTAGGGTATAATAATTTTTTAATTCATATCTGAAATTGAAAGGGAGAGAAAGAAAGAAAGAATACATCCAGAAGACATATCTGAGAAAGAAATGGACATCATATATATATATATATATATATATATATATATATATATATATATATATATATATATATATATATATATATATATATATATATATGTATATATATATATATATATGTATATATATATATATATATATATATATATATATATATATATATATATATATATATATATATATATATATATATATATATATATATATATATATATATATATATATATATATATATAAAGTTTGTGAGGGTACCACCTCTGGTGCCAATGTGGGGACCCATAGCCTTGGAGAAGAAAATAAAAAGTATTCAGAGGAGACCTTGTGGTTTCTCACTGAACACTAATATTATCTTCTCCTACCACCCCCATTCTTTTGGATGTACACATATATATTTACTTTATTTGAACTTTGTTACAAAAAAGGAGTTACATATGGGTTACAAAGATGGTTGTCATAGGTTGTCGAGTTCCTCCAGCTCCTCAGATGGCGGGCAGGAACCCTGGATGCAGTGCGCATTTCCCCTCTGTATCGCCACACTGAGGCGCTGGAAAAGAAAGCTTGCAGCTCTCGGGTCCCTTGTTGTTTCAATGAGCCTAGAACCCAGTTCCTTCAAAAAACTGGTAGCACTTTTACCCCAGGCGCCGAGCGTCTCAGAAGCAATGGGGACAAAATTGTAGTGGTGATCCAGTTCTCTATACTTACGGGATTTGGCTGCTTCCCTGTGGGTGGCAGCGCCACCTGGTTGTGCAACACTGAGGTTAATGTAGGTGTTAGCCAGGGTTGATACGCACGTGTAGTCCCATACCAACTGCTTGCCATTCTTCCAGGGGTTCACTGTGATACCATCCGGGCGACCAATAAGAGCATCAGAGTTACGGGGCGTTAGGTAACGGGGCTCCCTTTCAGCTGGGCATCCAGCTGTGGTGAGGCTCCTCTTGATGATGTCGTTAACTTCACTGTGCCTCGAGTGCCATCCCCCTGTGCTTTGGCACAGTAGGCCATGGTGACCGTACCTGTCAGCCACCACCTCGCCGTAAATACACCAATATCTGGTGTGGATTGGGGCAGCAAGGCGGAGGGCTACAGCAATTCGGAGGGCGTGTGGTGTGAGACGCGTGCCAGTTGCCGACATTGGGGTTGCTAACAGGAAATCCCCTGCATGTGGTGCTGCTACTGCTGTGAGGCGAGCAATGTCGTGTTGTGTTGTTGCAGCACCCAGGCACTCTGCAGCAACTTGGTCTACAATGGGACCATCCCAGCTGGATTGCTTGTGGGATTTTGGGGATGGTGGTTGAGGTGATTGGCCTGCACGAGAGGCCCACTCTGTGGCACAGCGTGTAAAATTGGGATCATGTACACCTGCCAGCTGATGTAAGTGGGCAGGTAGAATTTCCTTCACAAGGTCGTCGGATGCTGATAAGGAGGACAGGAAGGCTGGAACAGCGATTTGCGTTGCTGTTCGAACTCCGAGGCCCCCAAGTCTTATGGGAAGAGAGGCTTGTTTCCACTGTAGGTCATCGAGAGAGAGGTTAAGGGCTTTTTCTAGCATTGATTTCAGTAACCGGTCATACTCACTTAGTTTTTGGCTACTGTAAGATGGTGAACACCTCAGAAAGTAGGTTAACCTGGGGAGGGACAGACATCTGGTGATGAGGTAGAGTGCATCATGAGCATCAATATCCTCAATCCTCCCATCCATCCTCTTAAGGTCGGCGATTTTTTTATCAAGGACCTCATCGATGGCTTTCAACCCCAGGGGAGCTCCTAGGAGTGTGCTGTCTTCAGGTTTAGTTTTATGGATATTTGGCAGAAGACCCTCTATTCTCTCTACGATGCCCTGGTTGGAACATATTATTTCACATTTAGAAGGGTTCAGGGTGAGGCCTAAAACTGCACCTTGCTCCTGGATTTTTCTGATGTCCTCCAGGAGGGAGTCTTGGGAACCAGCTAGGGTACCATCATCCAAGAACCATATGTTAAGCTCGCTGGACAGGACCTCTGTGGCTTGTTTGATGACTAAGCAGAAAAGGAGAGGAGCGAGGGGGTCACCCTGTTGGACGCCTTCTCGCGAGTCAATTTCATGTTCGCCAAAAAGTAGCTTAAGATCCATACTGTAGCATGAATGTACAAAAGGGTAGAGGGAAGGGAAATGACTATGAACCGCACGGAGTACAGCATCCCTCCGCACCAAATTGAAGGCATTTTTGAAATCTAGCTTGATAAGGGCCTTTTCGTCTGTGATGTTGGCGATGAAGGCTCGAGCTGCATGGGCTGCCGCCTCACACCCTTGTGGAATGCCAAACCCGAGCTGTTTTGGCTTCAGCATGTTGGCCGCTGCATCACTAACTGTTCTTGCAGCTGCCTTTGCAACGAGACGCCGGAGAGAATTGCCCACAGCTATTGGCCTGATCCCTCCATCCATTTTCTTTAGAGCACAGAGAGATGCTCCAAAAAAGATAGGTCTTATCTATATATATATACCTATATATACGTATACCGTATATACGTACTATATATATATGTACGTGTGAATTACAAATAAATAGGGTACAAAAAGAGAATTAAAATATTATATTTATTTAACTAAGAATGAGTAATACAACAAAATATATGTAATAGCTCGAAATATATAGACTATATCTATAACAGAATTTAAAAGTAAAAATCTAAAAATCTATAAAAATTTATATGTGCAATGTGAACACAATAGAATTCGTGATGAAGCAGCCTGTGATTCATGTCATGCTGAGATCAGTCTGATGTTACAAGCAGTTATTGTTACTTAAAACTAAAAAGAAGTAAAATTTCTAGAGTATAAATAACACTATAGTTTTTCTATGACTAAAAATCAAAATATATAAATCATTTATGAAAATTGTAAAGTAAATCTTAAAGTTTAGGACTAATTAACTAAAAATAAAAATCTACAAGTGAATGAAAACAGTCAAGTATAATATTCATGTTAGCACCATGCAATATGACAGACACAGACAGACAGACACAGACACACACACACAGAACAAGAAGAGAGGAAACATAACAAAATTAAGGCAGGAGGGAGAGAAGACAGAACAGAAACAACAGAGAGGGGAGAGAGAAATGAGAGAATATTTAAGAGAAGGGGAAGAGAAAGACAAGAGAAGAAAAAGACACAAGAAAAATATACAAGATAAAAATGACGTAAGTGAATACCACAAATGTAAAAAAGTAAAGGAAGAGAGAAGCTAGAAGAGACAGGAAAGGAAAGGTGTTTGAAGAGAGGAGGAAAGGAGAGATAAAAGAAGAAAAAAGAAAAATAGGAGAGAAACGTAAAGGAAATTAAAAATATGGACAAAAGGACAGAGAGAGAGAGAGAGAGAGAGAGAGAGAGAGAGAGAGAGAGAGAGAGAGAGAGAGAGAGAGAGAGAGAGAGAGAGAGAGAGAGAGAGAGAGAGAGAGACAAAGAGTCAGACAGACAGAGAGAGAGCGGGAGAGAGAGAGAGAGAGACAGACAAACAGACAGGGAGAGAGAGAAAGGGACAAACAAACAGACAGAGAGAGGGAGAGAGAGACAGAGAGAGAGAGACAGAGACAAAAAGAGAGACAGAGTGAGGGAGAGAGAGAGACAGAGACAAAGAGAGGGACTGAGACAAAGAGAGAGAGGGGAAGAGAGAGAGAGAGAGAGAGAGAGAGAGAGAGAGAGAGAGAGAGAGAGAGAGAGAGAGAGAGAGAGAGAGAGAGAGAGAGAGAGAGAGAGAGAGAGAGAGAGAGAGAGAGAGAGAGAGAGAGAGAGAGAGAGAGAGAGAGACAGGACAGAGACAGGGACAGAGAGACAGAGAGAGAGAGACAGAGACAGAGACAGAGAGAAAGAGACAGATAGACACAGAGACAGACACACACAGAACAAGAAGAGAGAGGAGACATAACAAAATTAAGGCAGGGGAGAGACGGCAGAACAAACAACAGAGAAGGCAGAGTGAAATGTGAGAAGATTGAAGAGAAAGACAAGAGAAGAAAAATATACAAGATAAAAATGAAGTAAATGACTACCACAAATGTAAAAAGTAAAGGAAGAGAGAAAGTAGAAGTGACAGGAAAGGAAAGGTGTTAGAATTGAGGAGGAAAAGAGAGATAAAAGAAGAGACAAGAAAAATAGGAGAGAAACGTAACAGAAGAAATAAAAAAAAAGGATATTTGTGAGAGGAAATCTTGAAATGATTTCGGGGCTCTAGTGTCCCCACGGCCCGGTCCTCGACCAGGCCTCCACCCCCAGGAAGCAGCCCATGACAGCTGACTAACACCCAGGTCCCTTTTTTACTGCTAGGTAACAGGGGCATAGGGTGAAAGAAACTCTGCCCTTTGTTTCTCACCGGCGCCCGGGATCGAACCCGAGACCACAGGATCACAAGTTCCGTGTGCTGTCCGCTCGGCCGATCGGCTCCCCTGTTTCGTTTCGGTAGTTTCGTCAATTGCAAGTTTTCCCTGAAAAGAATTTAAGATATAAGTTAATATTTAATTATTTGTTTATATAAATTACACACACACAAACTTACACAAAATACATACACAAACCAACAAAAATCACTAGGGAAAGGGGGTGTGAAGAATAAGGAGAGGGGGAACATGTTACTGACAGCTAGACACCAGTCACGAGTGCTGAATTTATTAACTAACTTGAACATACTGAGTGTTAACAGAGGATGCAATCAAGCAAGCAAAACATAATAATCTATAATCACTAACGCAACAACAACAAGGTAGGTAAGGAGACACCTTCAGTAACCTCCTCTAGTTACTTTTAGCTCCTTACAGCCCTTCCCTGCAATAGAAGTTGAATGCAATCAAACTAGTAGTGTATCAATGACATTACAATGACTAATGGAGTTACTGGCAACTCCAGCAATCCTCCTTAATTAAATTCTTACGTTAACACCCCGTCCCTTGGACGATCAACAATCAACGACTAATTGATTAAGTTAATATCAAAGTAACACTTACGTTAACTTAATCTTGTCTCCCACAGACAAATCAAACTGTACAACTGTCACTAGTAACTCGGAATTACACAAACACTCTACCCGTCGAGCATTCAGTGAGTAATCCCCATTAATTTATCTCTGTACTACAAACAGCTGATTAATCCCATTATGAGTTACGTTATCGGTTACTATCGCCACTTAGATAGTTTACTACCATTTCTATGTCCAAAGTGCAATGAGAACGGCAATCACCCTTGACTATCTTTTTCTTGAGGTTATCTTGAGATGATTTCGGGGCTTAGTGTTCCCGCGGCCCGGTCCTCGACCAGACCTCCACCCTCAGGAAGCAGCCCATGACAGCTGACTAACTCCCAGGTACCTATTTACTGCTATGTAACGGGGGCATCAGGGTGAAAGAAACTCTGTCCATTGTTTCTCGCCGGCCCCCGGGAACGAACCCGGGACCATAGGATTATGCGTCCAGTGTTCTGTCCACTCAGCCATCATCCCTAACCCTCGATAAATTAATTACTATCCCGAAGATCAGTAATTAATTAATACACAAATACTTCACCTTTCACACTGGCTCAACATTATAATATCAATGACATGAATTCCCTCTGGGGCCTTCCATACTCTGATGAACTCGGGTGACTATAGTACACTGTCCCACGGACCGCTAACTAATCACCACGTCTACGTTACTTGACAATGACATTACTCTCCCAGGATTCAATCAGGTTACCTGTCCACTGACATATATTATTAACCGACGTTACGTTAATGAAACAAAGGAGCCTTCGCGTGAGTCGATCAACACTAATCGGAGTTAATAACCTTGACTTCCGTGAACCCTTTATTATCTGTCTGACAGATAATTTGCAACAAACATTACTTAAAATGCAAGACTTCAGCTCTCTCGGAATTCCTTCAACCTGTCTGACTTCACCTGAAGTGGTTGCTTTGCAAGGCTCCCTGACCAACCAAAACAGCTGTCCTTGGAAAAAATGAACCCAAACGTATCTTCCGTTATTCAAATTGTCTTAAAACAATTTCTCTATAAGCAATGGGTGTTCCTTTGGTTATGTTACATTAATTGTCTCTCAAACAACGTTCATTAAATACTGGACTTTGATGACAACCAAATATACAGGAATAATACCACCAAGTACTCGTCCCAGTGACGAGTTCACCCCCGACACAATAAATCACAACACTCGGGGATTTAAAACAAATATAATCCAGTTGCAATTTACAATTACTGTAGAACACCAGTAAATAACACACTCGGTGCTCTACACCAGTAGAACACGGCCCATACAATTTACTGAACTACAATAACACACTCGGTGATCGATAACACTTAACAATCACGGCCCAACAATTTGCAACCCCTTTGCACTGACAATTACTGCAACACCAGCAATGACACACTAGGCTTCGTTACACTATAGTTATATATCGTACATGCTGACCTCACCTGTAGCCTTCAGCTATCAAACGCTAATGTGGAACACTAAGGAGATAACACTCCTGATCAACTTGAGCAAGTAATTAGCGATCCCACGGATCAATAATTACTTCCGTGAATTACGTTACTCGTGAGAGCTGTCATTCCTGACAACTACGTTACTCACACTTCACCACAAATCCACCAAAATTACGTTAAACAGGTCAGCCACACACATACACACACTCACACATAATATATATTATATATATATATATATATATATATATATATATATATATATATAAGTCGTACCTAGTAGCCAGAACGCACTTCTCAGCCTACTATGCAAGGCCCGATTTGTCTAATAAGCCAAGTTTTCCTGAATTAATATATTTTCACTAATTTTTTTCTTATGAAATGATAAAGCTACCCATTTCATTATGTATGAGGTCAAAATTTTTTTTATTGGAGATAAAATTAACATAGATATATGCCCGAACCTAACCAACCTTACCTAACCTAACCTATAAAGATAGGTTAGGTTACGTTAGGTAGCAGAAAAAGTTAGGTTAGGTTAGGATAGGTAGGTTAGGTAGTCGAAAAACAATTAATTCATGAAAACTTGGCTTATTAGGCAAATCGGGCCTTGCATAGTAGGCTGAAAAGTGCGTTCTGGCTACTAGGTACGACATATATATATATATATATATATATATATATATATATATATATATATATATATATATATATAACTGAAAACTCACACCCCAGAAGTGACTCGAACCCATACTCCCAGGAGCCACGCAACTGGTATGTACAAGACGCCTTAATCCACTTGACCATCACGAACACAAATGCGAACAAGCCTGAATGGTCCCCAGGACAATATGCAACTGAAAACTCACACCCCAGAAGTGACTCGAACCCATACTCCCAGGAGCCACGCAACTGGTATGTACAAGACGCCTTAATCCACTTGACCATCACGAAGGCATTTGTGTTCCTCACGTGTGCCCCAAAGAATGAGGTGATTTGGTAAAATGCTATGCCCAAGATTACTATCCGAGTGCCGGCGGTGGGGTGGTTCAAATAGCCTCGGCTATCACCTCATTATGTCCGGTCGTGATGGTCAAGTGGATTAAGGCGTCTTGTACATACCAGTTGCGTGGCTCCTGGGAGTATGGGTTCGAGTCACTTCTGGGGTGTGAGTTTTCAGTTGCATATTGTCCTGGGGACCATTCAGGCTTGTTCGCATTTGTGTTCCTCACGTGTGCCCCAAAGAATGAGGTGATTTGGTAAAATGCTATGCCCAAGATTACTATCCGAGTGCCGGCGGTGGGGTGGTTTAAATAGCCTCGGCTATCACCTCATTATGTCCGGTCGTGATGGTCAAGTGGATTAAGGCGTCTTGTACATACCAGTTGCGTGGCTCCTGGGAGTATGGGTTCGAGTCACTTCTGGGGTGTGAGTTTTCAGTTGCATATTGTCCTGGGGACCATTCAGGCTTGTTCGCATTTGTGTTCCTCACGTGTGCCCCAAAGAATGAGGTGATTTGGTAAAATGCTATGCCCAAGATTACTATCCGAGTGCCGGCGGTGGGGTGGTTCAAATAGCCTCGGCTATCACCTCATTATGTCCGGTCGTGATGGTCAAGTGGATTAAGGCGTCTTGTACATACCAGTTGCGTGGCTCCTGGGAGTATGGGTTCGAGTCACTTCTGGGGTGTGAGTTTTCAGTTGCATATTGTCCTGGGGACCATTCAGGCTTGTTCGCATATATATATATATATATATATATATATATATATATATATATATATATATATATATATATATATATATATATATATATATATATATATATATATCCTCCTAATGGCTGGTGTCAATGCCTAGTCACATTTACAAAAAAAAGATAGACTGCTTGGCTGTTGTCTGTGGTAAATTAAGGGAAGACACGCAAAATACATAGTATGAACAATGAAACTTTAATTAATATTGAAAACAAATTATGAACAAACTAATCATTTGGCTATGTACAGTGCAAACAAACAAGTCAAAAAATATAACATAAAAATTAAGAACAGGAATGACGTTACTCTATAATATAAAGAGAGAAAAGTGATTAAACAGGTGCTGAGAATAAAGCGCTAGCTGAGAAACATCCACCTGATAGAGCGTATATCAGTTAGTTGTTCACAGTTTGAGAGCACAAGATATTCTAACTTCAATGACTGGTTCAAGCCCAGACATCGACTAAGTAGAGGGTGCTGAGGTGCAGGTGTGCAGACGGCGGGTCACCAATCAGAAGCAGGCAGGCTGGGAATGGTAGTTTGCTGGTTGATGACGGAGCCGGCATGGAGGGAGTGAGGAGTAGAGGGGAGTTTTGGGTACATTTGCCTCCTGGTCAAAACGTTTTGTGCTACTGGTAGACGTATCTTGAAGGTAGCCTCTTATTGTTGTATGTATATAAGTAACTTTATGTAGAGAAGACCAGGCTCAATCTCTCTTGAAAGAGATTATCGTCACAATATATGTGTGTATATATATATATATATATATATATATATATATATATATATATATATATATATATGTATATATATATATATATATATATATATATATATATATATATATATATATATATATATATATATATATATATATATATATATATATATATACATATATATATATATATATATATATATATATATATATATATATATATATATATATATATATATATATATATATATATATATATATATATATATATATATATATATATATATAGTGTGTGTGTGTGTATTAGTATATTTAGGTAGCAGTCTTTCTTGTAAACATATGTTGTTGAATATGACCGAAAAGGTAAGATTAATAATACTAACACGAATTTTCTTAATATTTCTTATGATTCTTTTCACTGTCGATGGTAATTGAAAAAATCAATTCTCCAAAATTCATTTTTATTTCTAGCCTGATGACTGAACGCATTTCGTAATAACTTATTACATTTTCAAAGACTTTAGTTGACACTCACAAATCCTGGCAGTAGTGGGTTCGAGTCACTTCTGGGGTGTGGAGTTTTCAGTTGCATATATGCCAGGGGACCATTCAGGCTTGTTCGCATTCGTGTTGCACACGTGGCTCCAAAAAGTGAGGTGATTCGATAAAATAACTATCGCCAAGATTACCACCAAAGTGCCGTCGGAATGATGGGCTAATAGCCTCAGCTATCATCATCTTTTGTACGGTTACTGATGATCTAGTGGTTAAGGTCTCCTGTACACCAGTTGCATAGTTCTCCTGGCAGTATGGGTTCGAATCACTTCTGGGGTGGGAAGTTTTCAGTTGCATATATGCCTGGGGACCATTCACACTCGCACATTCGCAAAGGTGCTAGTGTTTTGGTATCTCTAAGTGGACTAGTGAACTAGTCTAGGGGACTAGTGAACCCACGTGTGCTTAAGTCTGTGATACGTTCGATACAAGTGCCAGTTAGGAAAGTTGTCTTTACCCTAATTGTAATTGTAAACCTTGCATCCTGCTTTTGTGGACCAAGGTATTTAACGTAAGGTAGAGTGGTAAAGTGATTTATTGTATTAATTATATGGGGATTATTAGAGGGTTTAATAAGGAATAAGCTAGGAGTATCTTTTCATCCTGTTGAAGTGGAGTAGATGATCTACTTTAGACGGCAGAAGTTAATCTAGCCAAGCAGGTATTCATTGTTGGGAACCTTCTTCCCTGGGGGCCGGCGCCTATCTAATCTCCACTATTTTAAGAACTCCTTTGATTTTTACTATTGGCCCTCAGTACAACCACCTGGCCCCCATAACAAGTGAGGGCCCGTCCGGGAGCTGGAAAATTTTATATATAAATTATAAAAAAAAATATATTTTTGAGTGCCCAAACTAAATTTCTTGCATTCCGCAGAACAGTTGTGTGGTAGCCTAGGGTCCAGATCAACTAGTAAAGGATACATCTTGCACTGACTGGACATCCAACTGGATCTCTTTACGATTGAGGTAAGTGTGAACTTGTAACAGGGGTTGTGCAAATTTTTTGTATTTTTTCAATTTTTATTTTAATTTTTTACTTTTGACCTAGTATCTAGATTAATTAGAGATGGCCGCTAAATTTCAGGAAATGGCAAAGACACCTTCAGTAGTAGAGATTAAGACACTAACCAAATCTAACTTAGTATTGTTAGGCCATGAATTTTGTCTTGAGTTAAATTACACTGATAAAAAGTGGACCTTGGTGAATGGAATCTTACAACATTTGAGATATATACAAGAGTTGTTATATTCTTGTACAGCCACTAGTACGCGTAGCGTTTCGGGCAGGTCCCTGGAATACGATCCCAGCCGCGAAGAATCGTTTTTTCATCAAAGTACACATTTTACTGTTGCGTTAAACAGAGGCTACAGTTAAGGAATTGCGCCCAGTAAATCCTCCCCGGCCAGGATACGAACCCGTGACATAGCGCTCGCGGAACGCCAGGCGAGTGTCTTACCACTACACCACAGAGACTGTAAACATTGCATAGACCAAGAACTATTGCCAAGTGATACAACTTTATGTCAGCCCAGCCAAGATGAAAGTGCAGCTCGTAGGGACAGAGAGGTAGGACTAGAATTAGCGAAAATAAGACTGGAGGAGCAAAGGCTGAAAACCGAGGAGGTAAGAATTAGGGGCAATACCATTGTACCACCACCTGCTGGGGATTCAAACCCCAGGTATTATGATAAAAAGCATAACCTGCCTGAATTTTCAGAGCTAAACCCTGAAAGGTTTTTCAACCATTTTCAGAGACTGGCCATGTCCATGAACTGACCAGAGGAAAAGTGGGTGAAAATCTTCCAGGGGGCAGCTTAGAGGCAAAGCCCTAGATATTTTTATAAACATGACTGACTGCGATTTGTTTTGATGTTTCCCTGTAAAGTCAGGGAATGGATTTTGAGGGCATATGAAATTACGCCTGAAGCTCACCGCCAAGCTTATCGTAACCTTAATCCTACCCACCACCAACCTCTCACTGAATTTGCTAATGATCAAATAAGATTGTTTGAAAAGTGGATTCGCTCGGCTAAAGCCGAAACAAACGAGGCACTCAAGAATTTAATTCTAATAGAGATTTATAGATAATATGCCAGAGATGGTAGCACGGTATTTACGAGAAAGGACGGAGGTAGATACAAATATTATGGATTTGCCCAAAATGGCAGAAAACTACCAGTTGGCAGGCAAAAGGCCCAATAGAAATAATTATAGCCCAATTATTAACAAACCATATACCCACAGCCAGTCCAGACCAGCCCATTCTAACCCTGTTACTAATGCACCTTCTTTTTCAGATAAAACTAACCAGGTTAAATTGTTTAACCCCATGGCACCTAAGGGTGAACCAAAGGGAAATTCTGGTAGTAATGTCTCTTTTCTTTGACGATACTGTGGTCCCTGTAAATGTTCAGACCACACTACTAGCCGTTGTTGGCAACTGTACTCTGAAAAAAGACCCATTGCTCTTGTTGTGACACAAGGCTTGAGGCCTTCGGAAGGGTTAGAGAGTAAGATCTCCAACCCACAGTGGCTGGACCTGCTTACTCCATTCTCGTCGAAGGGGAGGCTTTTGTCTCCTGAGGTTCTTTCTGGAAGGACGTGGTGATCTTCCGAGACATAGGTGCCATCCAGACCTTAATTTTGGAGACTGTGTTGCAAGGTGCCAACACTCTCGACACTGGAGAGGTAGTACTGATCGAGGGTGTCACAAGTGATACTCGAGCAGTGCCCCTCCGTAAGGTATCCCTGGAATCTGATTTCCACAAGGGTGTTTGTACAGTCGGAGTCACTTCTTACCTACCTTTCCCTAATGTTGATGTAATATTGGGTAATGATTTAGCAGGGGATAAGGTAGGGTACTCCATACTGGCTATTATATTGCCTACCTCTAAAGTTTCCCTGGCTCTACCCACTGCAGAGGATAATATTGTGTACCCTGCGTGTGCAGTGACCAGGTCTATGGGACTTAAATGTAAGGGCAGCTCTGTGGTTGCCAAGGTGGTCAATCCCGAGGACACGAGGAACTTTCCGAGTGGTGAAAGCCAAGTGGACCTTGCGGACACGTTCATGACCCAAATCGATGACGAGGCCGAGGACACTGTGGAGAGCCTACCATCCCCTACTACCAAGAGTAGTGAGGAAATAGAGGGGAACCCTGGTGAGTCTCGGCCAATGGCATCTGACCCAGGCATGGATGCCTCCTTGAGTGAACTGCAGAAGGCTGACCCCAGTCTTGCAGAATGTCATGATGTAGCTCTCTCTAAGGAGGAGATTGTAGATGCAGCAACGGGGTACTATTACGAGGATCAGATTTTGATGAGAAAATGGAGACCACAGAGTTCTCCCTTGTCAAATGAGTGGGAGATAGTCCACCATGTTAGGATGCCTACCTGCTATAGAGAGAAAGTTTTGGCAGCTTCTTATGATGACCCTATGGGGGGACATCAAGGCATTAATTTTACATACCATAAGATCTTTAAATATTTATACTGGCCCAATATTGTGGGCCAGAAAAGCAATGTGGCAAAATTTTGTAACTCTTGTATCTCTTGTCAGCTTGTTGGGAAACCAAACCAGACACCACCTAAAGCTTCTCTAAGACCTATTGTTGTGCCAGATGAACCATTTTCTCATGTGGTAATGGACTGTGTTGGTCCATTACCTAGAGCTAAGTCTGGTAATATTTATCTGATAACAATGATGTGTATCACGACCCGTTACCCTGAGGCTTTTGCTGTAAGGAACATCCGAGCAAAGACTCTTTGCTCGTATGCTGCATTTTTTTCCTACTTTTGGGTTGCCTCGGGTCGTGCAAACCGACAATGGTACTAATTTTAAGTCTGATATATCGTAGCAATTCTGTAGGGACAATGGAATAACTCATAAGGTTTCTAGCCCATACCATCCACAGAGTCAGGGGGTAATTGGGAGGTTCCATCAGACGTTAAAACAGATGCTGAAGATATCGTGTAAGAATTCAAAGGGGTTTTGGGATGAGAACCTGCCTTATGTTTTGTTTGCTGCTCGAGAGAGGTTACAAAGTTCACTGGGTTGTTCTCCTTTTGAGTTATTCTTTGGCCATAAGGTCCGTGGATCCTTACAAATGTTACAGGAGAATCTGTTAGGTAACAACGTTGACCGAAGGTTCGGCTTTCTTTGCGCAACACCACCAGAGACTCAGTGACTATAAGGCGGCTGCACTAAAATATCTTGGGAAGGCGCAAGACAGTATGAAGGAACGACATGATGCTAAGGCTGAATTGAAGGTATTTCGGCCTGGTGACCGTGCCCTGGTATTAAAACCTTGACTGGGGAACAACATGTCTCACAAGTACAAAGGCCCCTATATTGTGACAGAAAAGGTTGGGCACCTCAAGTAGAAGGTAAGGCACTCTAACAAGCGTAACCAGGCGATGCTTGTACACTTGAACCATCTGAAGAAGTTCCAGGGCCCCAGGCCCTTCACTCTAACCAATGTTTCCTTTTCCAGTGAGGGAGGGGATGATTGTTCTGGGGACGCAACTAATCACATTCTCAATAATTTTAGTTCTGTGAATGCTGTGGAGGAGAGAGTGTCCCATTTGCAGATGCCCAACGTGAAGATGTGCATTCGCTACTTGACGAATTCTCCAGTCTCTTCGGGGAGGTCACGACCCAGACTGATGCCATCTACCATGATATCAAGTTGACAGACTACACCCACATTCGTCTTCAACCCTATCGGATGAGTCCGGAAAAGAAGGCCATCGTGCATAAAGAAGTCGACTTCCTGCTCCAGCATGGCCTAATCCGGCCGAGCCAGGGCTCTTGGTGCTCGCCCTGCCTTTTGGTCCCCAAACCAGACGGCTCCTGGCGATTATGCACCGACTATCGGCAGCTCTGGAGGCTACAATATGGAGGCCTGGTCGAGGACCGGGCCGCGGGGACACTAAAGCCCCGAAAGCATCTCAAGATCTCAAGAAGCTCAACAAGGTAACCATCGTGGATGCCTATCCACTGCCCCTCCTTGAATACTGCATCGACGAGATCGGGAATGCCACTTACGTATCGATATTCGATCTCTTGAGGAGATACAATCAGATCCCGCTCACCGAACGTGCTAAGCAACTAACTGTGTTCGTAACACCCGATGGTGTCTTCGAGTATCAAGTGTTACCGTTCGGATTGTGTAATGCCCCTGCAATGTTCCAGAGGCTACCCAGCAAACAATTTTAGGTTGCCACAACATATCTGGAAAGTATTTGAAAGTATTGGAAACGTTTGTTTTATCGTATCAGATACGATATTGTGTGTGGACTTAAATAGGTTTCCAAAACTTATAACCAAGACATATGTATCTAACACTAATTTGAGATGTTGTGGCAACTTACACTCCTAACATGAGTCATTCATAATCCATTCATACACCAATATGAATCTCTTGTGAAAGGTTTGAGCCTTATCTGAACCATTTTCACATCTTTGTGTTTAAAGTTAAATTTCTTGAAAATAAAAAATATTTATTTTTAAATATATTTAAATATTTTAAATATTTTAAATAATAAATTTTTTATATTATATTAGTGTTTTCAATTTAAATATTAAAACCAATTTAAGGGTAAAAAAATCAAATAATTTATATTTCTTTTATTATTTACTAACAAATCAGCAAAAATACAAAAACATATGACCTATATAATTATATATATAATATATATATAAATAATTTATATAATATATATATATATATATATATATATATATATATATTATATATATATATATTAGTGTAATACATAAGAATGTAGTGTAATAGTATATATATTATATATATATATATTTATATATAAATAATATATTTATATATAAATAATATATTTATATATAAATAATATATTTATATATAAATAATATATATATATAAATAATATATATATATATATATAAATAATATATATATATATAAATAATATATATATATATAAATAATATATATATGATAACCATCTTTGTAACCTATATGTAACTCCCTCTTTGTAACAAAGTTCAAATAAAGCAAATATATGTGTACATACAAAAGAATGGGGGTGGTAGAAGATAATATTAGTGTTTAGTGAGTGACCACAAGGTCTCCTCTGAATACTTTTTATTTTCTTCTCCTATGCTATGGGTCCCCACATTGGCACCAGAGGTCTTCCTCACAAACTTTTTATATAATATATATATATATATATAAATATTATATATATAAAGGTAAAACTAGCTAGTTATACGTAGATATATGATAACTAACCAACCCTACCAAACCTAACCTAATATATATATATAAATATATATATATATATAAATATATATAACTGAAAACTCACACCCCAGAAGTGACTCGAACCCATACTCCCAGAAGCAACGCATCTGGTATGTACAAGACGCCTTAATCCACTTGACCATCACGACCGGACAAAATGAGGTGATAGCCGAGGCTATTTGAACCACCCCACCGCCGGCACTCGGATAGTTATCTTGGGCATAGCATTTTACCAAATCACCTCATTCTTTGGGGCAACACGTGAGGAACACAAATGCGAACAAGCCTGAATGGTCCCCAGGACATATGCAACTGAAAACTCACACCCCAGAAGTGACTCGAACCCATACTCCCAGAAGCAACGCATCTGGTATGTACAAGACGCCTTAATCCACTTGACCATCACGACCGGACAAAATGAGGTGATAGCCGAGGCTATTTGAACCACCCCACCGCCGGCACTCGGATAGTTATCTTGGGCATAGCATTTTACCAAATCACCTCATTCTTTGGGGCAACACGTGAGGAACACAAATGCGAACAAGCCTGAATGGTCCCCAGGACATATGCAACTGAAAACTCACACCCCAGAAGTGACTCGAACCCATACTCCCAGAAGCAACGCATCTGGTATGTACAAGACGCCTTAATCCACTTGACCATCACGACCGGACAAAATGAGGTGATAGCCGAGGCTATTTGAACCACCCCACCGCCGGCACTCGGATAGTTATCTTGGGCATAGCATTTTACCAAATCACCTCATTCTTTGGGGCAACACGTGAGGAACACAAATGCGAACAAGCCTGAATGGTCCCCAGGACATATGCAACTGAAAACTCACACCCCAGAAGTGACTCGAACCCATACTCCCAGAAGCAACGCATCTGGTATGTACAAGACGCCTTAATCCACTTGACCATCACGACCGGACAAAATGAGGTGATAGCCGAGGCTATTTGAACCACCCCACCGCCGGCACTCGGATAGTTATCTTGGGCATAGCATTTTACCAAATCACCTCATTCTTTGGGGCAACACGTGAGGAACACAAATGCGAACAAGCCTGAATGGTCCCCAGGACATATGCAACTGAAAACTCACACCCCAGAAGTGACTCGAACCCATACTCCCAGAAGCAACGCATCTGGTATGTACAAGACGCCTTAATCCACTTGACCATCACGACCGGACAAAATGAGGTGATAGCCGAGGCTATTTGAACCACCCCACCGCCGGCACTCGGATAGTTATCTTGGGCATAGCATTTTACCAAATCACCTCATTCTTTGGGGCA
>NC_091187.1:29916437-30065388 GCF_040958095.1 Procambarus clarkii
ATTGCAATGCAATGTCACAATAACATTTAAATATACTTTAAGATATAATCTAGAAGAAAATAAGGATATTGAAACGGTTCATGAACTCTATTTCAATAAAGGACACTATGGGGAACTTTGAAAAATAGTTATTGAGTATAATTAGACAGACTTGTTGCTAGGCAGAGGAGTAATGAGATATATGGCAAATTTTGCAAAATATACAATGAAGGTACACAAACATTCATACCCAAACAAAGCAAAATGCTAGGTAAGAACAAAGCATTTGGCCCGTAGGAGAAAGGAGATACCCACAAGACTAGAATACAAGTCATTAACAAGCATGCAAGTATAATACATAATACATGCAGACATATATATAATCCAAAAAAATGTCAAATTTACGTACTTATTATTACATTACAAATATCCAAGGTTTTGAAGACACGTTTCCTCTTGCGCCCAACGAGTGAATACTGAGACCAGACCCCATAGGTCCCTATCCTCCTCATCATTCGTCTCACTGTGTCTCCACAGCTTGCACCGCCCATTTGAGACAGCGTCTGGACCTGTTAAAATAATGCATAAGCTGTAAGGTAATAGAGAATAATATATATCTTTCAATCTCAACATTAGATTTTCTAATTTCCAACTGTATTAAATAAATAGCATTAAAATATTTTCCTTCTTAACTATTACAAAAATCAACGAATTTGAGTAACTTTTGCTTTTGTTTTATTTGTACCTTAAACATAACACTGAACAATCAATTATGTGCCACCCCACCTTCCTTCATCTGCAAAAAAACTAATCAAAAGACATATGTACAAGGCTAAAAAAATTCAGCAACACTTACCATACTCAGGCTAAAAGAATTAAGCAACACTTACCATACTCTTTTTATATTCACTGTTAACTTTTAGCTCATGTGACAGACTTTCCACCTGCTCAACAGTTTCAAGTGGGGATGGAAGAATGTCTTCCAGGATTGGTATATCTCCATGTGTTTTTGACATATGGGTTTCCGTCATTTTGACAATATTCAGGAATTTTGCAAAAATAATGGCATTTACTATTTTTAAAAGATTATTAGCAAATTTACAGAAATGGTGCATTCGGAAGACAAAACCGTGGTAGACATGGTTGGAACAAGTTAGGTGAGAGGGTGGTGGAGGCCAAAACCATAATCATAATCATCTGTATCAAACCTTATTACAGGTAAAACCAGTAGGCAGTCTACTGTATTTTATCAAACCGTTATTAGTATAATAGATCTCGTAATAATTTTGCAAAAATAATGGCATTTACTATTTTTAAAAGATTATTAGCAAATTTACAGAAATGGTGCATTCGGAAGACAAAACCGTGGTAGACATGGTTGGAACAAGTTAGGTGAGAGGGTGGTGGAGGCCAAAACCATAATCATAATCATCTGTATCAAACCTTATTACAGGTAAAACCAGTAGGCAGTCTACTGTATTTTATCAAACCGTTATTAGTATAATAGATCTCGTAATAATTTTGCAAAAATAATGGCATTTACTATTTTTAAAAGATTATTAGCAAATTTACAGAAATGGTGCATTCGGAAGACAAAACCGTGGTAGACATGGTTGGAACAAGTTAGGTGAGAGGGTGGTGGAGGCCAAAACCATAATCATAATCATCTGTATCAAACCTTATTACAGGTAAAACCAGTAGGCAGTCTACTGTATTTTATCAAACCGTTATTAGTATAATAGATCTCGTAATAATTTTGCAAAAATAATGGCATTTACTATTTTTAAAAGATTATTAGCAAATTTACAGAAATGGTGCATTCGGAAGACAAAACCGTGGTAGACATGGTTGGAACAAGTTAGGTGAGAGGGTGGTGGAGGCCAAAACCATAATCATAATCATCTGTATCAAACCTTATTACAGGTATGTCATAATGTCACCCTTACTTATGTCATAACCACTGAAGCACACCTCACTTCTTTCCTGGATGACTGTGGGATATCAGCTGAATAACCAGAACATAATTTGTAGTCTCACATACAACCAAAGTGTACTGAAGCTCTGCCTTTCCTTTCCAAAGGTGTTTATTTTTATTTTTATTTGTTTTTTTTTTATTTTTTTGTTTTTTATTTTTTTTGTTTGTCATCTTTGCCTGTTTTATACTCTTAATTATTTGTTCTTAGTTAATCCCCTTGTCACTAAACCTAGGGCTTTTTATTACCCTGTTAATTAACCATTACTAAGCTAATTATCTTCAAGATCATTTTTTTATGATTATTATTTTTCTTATTATTTTTTATTTTACATTTATATTGTCAGTCTCTACTGATTTTTTGTGTTTTATTTTATGTAACTTCTGTGTCCTCCCTGGCTATCTATTGGATCTTTATTTTACTTCTAAATTGTTACTATTTTATTGTATCTGCTCTTATTCTTGTGTTTTGCTTTATCGTGTATCTTGTATCGTGATCCCTCTGCATCTCTATGCACACTGATATTGATCCTGATCAAAATCTTCTGTCTCATATCTATACCAACCAGCACATTGATCATCATTATTGTAAGTATTTCACAGCACACCAGGCTAAAAACAAACTCCAAAATAGCACCTATCTATCAGTTTATAACCAAAATGTTAGATCACTTGGTAAACATTTTGACGATTTAAATGCACTACTCACAGCACTAGGTACTAACCTATCGTTCATTATTTTAACAGAAACTTGGCTAAATAAAGACTATACCCAACTCTACAACTTAGCTGGTTATAAAGCCATTCATAACTGTAGGCCTAATAAAAAAGGTGGTGGCACAGCTATATATTACCGAGATACATTTATCTGCAACAGTGTTATTAGTGACAGAGATGACTACTGTGAATATACTTTTGCTCAGTTTACAATTAAATCCCTTAAATCCTCTTTGACTATTGGAGCCATCTATAGATTTCCCAATACTAACATAGCTTCTTTCTCAGACAACCTAAGGAATCTTATTATAAACAACAATCTCAACAAAAACCACATCATTCTGGGAGGAGACTTTAATATTGACCTGGGTCAACAAAACTGCTCTCAAGTTGACTATTTCCTTAACAGCATGAACTCCTGTATGCTAATCCCCACTATCACCAAACCTACCCGAGTCACTCAAACATCAGCCACTACCTTGGACCACATATGGACAAACATAACAGCTCCCCTTGTATCTGGTATAATCTACGACAGAACAACTGACCACTATCCTACCTTTCTCATAGCGAACATGGACATAACACCACCAAAAAGCAAGAAATTTTCATTTAGGCTACACAGTGAATCAGCTTTAGACAATCTTACAGAGGCACTTCACAATATTAACTGGGATTCTGAATTCAATAATACCCATGATATAAATTCATTAGCTAACCTCTTCCTCTCCAAAACTCTAAGCCTCTACAACCTTCATTGTCCCCTTCTTACAAAGCAAGTAACTGACAAAAGATTAAACAATCCATGGCTCACAAATGGCATTCTCAACTCAATCAACAAGAAACATGAATATGAAAAGAAAGTTAGGATTGGCCTAGTTTCAAAGGAAGTAGCTAAAAGGTACTCATCAATGCTTACCAGTATCATAAGAAAGGCAAAACTTGCATATTATGTGAATAGATTCAATGAAGCAAAAGGCAACATGAAAAACACTTGGAAAACTATCTCTAGTATCCTAGGAACTAAACAACACTCACATAATCAAATAAAACTCTACAAGGATGGGGATATACTGTCAACTGATTTAGAAATGGCAAATGAATTTAATAGTTTCTTTTCATCGGTTGGTGCTAATCTTGCCAGTAAAATCCCACAGACTCAGACACATATTAACACATATCTCTCAGGCAGCTATCCAAACTCTCTTCTCCTTTCACCAATCAGCCCGGCAGATGTTGTGTCCATCATACACTCTCTAAAAACCAAGGCAGGGAACACCAGTGAAATTCCGTCCATTGTGTACAAGAGAGCCTCCCATGCCCTTGCCCCACCCATAGCACTACTGTTCAACAAATCTATAGAGTGTCACACCTTCCCTGATATCCTCAAAAAAGCAAGAGTAACGCCAGTCCATAAAGGAGGCAATCCGGCGGACATAAACAATTATAGACCAATATCAAATCTACCCATTCTATCAAAAATATTTGAAAAAATTATTTACAAACAGCTCTATTCCTACCTCGTAAAATTCGACATACTCAGCCCCTGCCAGTTTGGCTTCCGGTCCCAAAAGAGTACCAATGATGCAATCATTAGTCTCCTTGACATTATCTACTCAGCCCTTGACAAAAATGAGTTTCCGATTGGACTCTTCATTGACCTAAGAAAAGCCTTTGATACTGTTAATCACAACTACCTCTTATTTAAACTCCAGCATTATGGAATCCGAGGCCTTGCCCTTGACTACATCCGATCCTATCTTAGTGACAGACACCAATATATAACCATCAATGATACAACTTCTTCCACTCTACCAATTACCGTTGGAGTGCCACAGGGCAGCATCTTAGGACCTCTTCTATTTCTTATATATATAAACGATCTGCCTAATGTCTCTAATATTCTCAAACCTATATTGTTTGCTGACGATACTACCCTTATCTACTCAAACCTCAACCCACATACACTAAATAATGTTGTGAATAATGAATTAAAAAAAGTCCACTTATGGATGTCAACGAACAAACTAACATTAAACATCGAAAAGACTTACTACATCTTATTTGGAAGCAAATCATCAAATGCAATTCAGCTACAGATAGACAACATTAACATCAGTAATAAAAATGATGGCAAGTTTCTTGGCCTATTCCTAGACAAGAGACTCAACTTCAGCACCCACATTCAACACATAACTAAGAAAGTCTCTAAGACAGTTGGTATACTCTCCAAAATCAGATATTATGTTCCTAACTCTGCTCTCCTCTCACTATATTATGCACTAATCTACCCCTATCTTAATTATGGTATCTGTGCATGGGGGTCTACCACTGCAAACCACCTTAAGCCCATCATCACACAGCAAAAATCTGCTATCAGAATAATAACTAACTCTGCTTTCAGACAACACTCAGCTCCCTTGTTTAAATCTCTAAACTTGCTAAATATTAACTCCCTCCACACATTCTCTTGTGTCAACTACATTTACAAAACCCTGTTCTTAAATGCAAACCATGATCTGAAACTCTCCCTGGACAGATGTAATAGGACCCATTATCACCACACCAGAAATAAATATCTCTTTGATATCCCCAGGGTCAAACTTAATCTGTGTAAACACTCTATGCAAATTAAGGGACCTAGTCTATGGAACTCACTCCCTAGTGAATTGAAAAACTGTAAAACTTTTGCCTTATTTAAAAGCAAAACCAAAAAGTACCTAACTTCATCTATTTAGTTTCCTACACTGAGCTTTAAATTTGCTCTGTACCTAGTGGTACCCAATCTCCTAATTTTTATGTAATATCAAACAACCTTATCATTGTGTTCATTGCTGTCTTCTTTTATGTGCTAGCCATATGCTGTATTGTGACTACCAATTTTTGTCAACTACCATTCAAGCTGTCATTGCAATCAATCTTATATTGTTTCTGCTGTATTGTGCCTACCAATTTGTTGTCAACTACCATTTTAAGCTGTCATTGCAATCAATCATAGCTACCTATGTGCTTTAATATACTGTACCTATAATTTTCTCTCATCTTTTTTTTTTTCATTCCATGTAATCTGTTATCATTTTTTTGTCTATAAATTTTGCAAGTATTTACCTCCTTAAAATTTTCTTAGATTAAGGACCTGCCCGAAACGCTGCGCGTGCTAGTGGCTTTACAAGACTGTAATTACCATAATTGTATCCTCACATTCCTTATGTACATTCTTGTATATGCATAAATAAATAAATAAAATAAAGGTAAAACCAGTAGGCAGTCTACTGTATTTTATCAAACCGTTATTAGTATAATAGATCTCGTAATAATTTTGCAAAAATAATGGCATTTACTATTTTTAAAAGATTATTAGCAAATTTACAGAAATGGTGCATTCGGAAGACAAAACCAATTTTTCACTTTTGACAATTGAGCACCTGCTACATCCAGATTCTAGGGAGGAAAGGAAGGACGATCTTACTGGATCCCATAGCCTCTCCGAGGCACAAACCAGGCTTTTACATAACCCCCCCCCCCTGCACCCGAGCTTTTTAAAATAGTAAATGCCATTATTTTTGCAAAATTATTACGAGATCTATTATACTAATAACGGTAAATAAATCAAAATCAGTTACATTATTTTATCTTATTCATAGCATAAATGTTCTCGAAGATTACTAAAAAGAAATTGAATTAGACTACAGCAAATTGGCAAACTTTACCTTGTATCTGTTTCCACCGAGTTTGTTTGGGGCGTTCTTCAACATATCAGCAATACTTGTCTCAACATCTCTTTCAGTTGCATTAGTGTGGGTGTTGATACAGGCTTCTGGAAATTTATAAGAATTAATTAATATATATAATTATAATTCACTTTGCTATTCCCCATTCCACAGTCCTCTCGTCCTTCCCACTTCCCTGTCCCCACATCATCCCCACTATTCCCACTTCCCTGTCCCATCGTCCTCCTTACCATTTTCCCCTCCCCTGTCCTTCTTCCTCCCCCACCATCTCCCATTCACCTGTCCCTTTGTCCTCCCCAGCATTCCCCTGTCCCCACCATCCCCAACTCCCCAGTCCCCTCGTCCTCCCCACCATTACCCTCTCCTCTGTCCCCTCGTCTTCCCCACCATACCCCCCTCTCGTCCTCCCCACCATTCCAAACTACCTCATCCGATGCATTCTATAATGGTCTGATGCTTCCATCAGAAAATTGGGAACATCAAATGATCTGATATTCCCATCACTGAAAAATAAGAACAGCTAAAAAAAATGAAATGAAAAAAATAAAAAAATAAACTATACTCATGAAATGAACAGTATGGTAAACAACACAGCTCAATTTCAATGCAATGTCACACAAAATTATTAAATCGAAATGAAAATAAATTGAAATCTATGAAAATTCAAATTATCAATACAATCGGAAATATTGAAATAATATCGCAACATAATATAGTGTGGGTTGCTCTTACGTGCAACAGACGGTGCTGTTTTTCAAAAAAGGCATGGTTTTACCTGTCACAAGTGTGGCATCTATACTTATACTCACGAAATGAACGGTATGGTAAACAACATAGCTCAATTGCAATGCAATGTCACAATAACATTTAATAACAATAATAACAATAACATTTAAATATACTTTAAGATATAATCTAGAAGAAAATAAGAACATTGAAACGGTTCATGAACTCGATTTCAATAAAGGACACTATGGGGAACTTTGAAAAACAGTTAATGAGTATAATTAGACAGACTTGTTGCTAGGCAGAGGAGTAAATAATGAGATATATGGCAAATTTTGCAAAATATACGGCACACAAACATTCATACCCAAACAAAGCAAAATGCTAGGTAAGAACAAAGCAGTTGGCCCGTAGGGGAAAGGAGATACCCACAAGACTGGAATACAAGTCATTAACAAGCACACAAGTACTACACTACACAACAACCGCACTACTACCAGAACTGGACGAATCACTACCAAAACAACACATTGCACATCACTACCAAAACAACACAACACAACACAAGCATTGGCAAAGAATTATAGACCAGTTGCACTAACATCCCACATAATAAAATTATTTGAGAGTGATCAGGAGTCAGATTACTAGTTTTATAGAGACCAATGACCTCCACAATCCAGGCCAACAAGGATTTAGAGCAGTTTCTATGATCGAGCCACTGAGATCTATAAAGAATTCTGATCAAGAAAGAGATCTAGGGGTGGTTTTAGATAGAAAACTATAACCTGAGGATCATATTAAGAACATTCTGCGAGGGGCCTATGCTACACTTTTTAACTTTAGAATTGCTTTTAAATACATAGGTCAAAAAGTTTTAAAAGTTTTAAAAGTTTTTTAAACCTCTCGTGTATCATGAGTGTGTTAAAGCATCAGATGGTGCATTCAGATGATGAATATTACCTAGTTCCTTCATCTGGGAAGAATGAACACATATTGGTGCATTCGGATGATAAAAACTAACTACTGTAGTTTAATTGGTCAACAGACTGTATATCATATGCAGACTGTATGTGGATCTGCGGGCCACTCCAAACAACAGCCTGGTGGACCAAGCTCCACCAGGGCTAAAGCACAAAGTGATATAGATGTGATAGAGAAACTAGGTCAAATGGAGGAGTAGGTCTGTATATTAAACAGCACCTGACGTGCACAGAGCTACTAAACTCAATGTGGTGGTAGAGTGGTGGGGGGGGGGGGGAAACATTGCAGAAAAAAACAAAAATACAATTTGGTCAACAAAACAGCATTGTTTAAAATAGAAGACATGGGTTGTCATTTTGGGGGTAAGGTAGGTTACATTGAGTTAATTAGTTAGTACTTAGTTTTTATCTTAAACTGGTTGGGAGAGGTACAGTGTTGCTGTGCTGGTGAAAGAACACCTAAAGGTAAATTAAATAATGATTGCGAATCCACAAGAAGTTGACATAATATCGCTAGAGATCTGCAATCAGGATGATAAACTTTCCTTAAAGAATTTGACAAACACTTGCTGATAGGACATGAAGTAAATGAAATGTATGTCAAGTTTTGTGAAATATATGATAAAAGCACAACAAAATTTGTACCAAAGGAGAGATGCAGAACTAGGAAAAGGGGTTTGTTCAACAGAAATTGCGAGAGGGCCTGAGACCCAAACACACACAAATGGAATCAATATATAGCAAGAGGCCAAACCCCCAAACATACAAGCGATGCAAAGATGCGAGAAACAGCAGCAGCATTAAGGAGAGGGACTTAAGGACCATAAATAAAGTGTGAAAATAAACTCGAGTAAATTTTTTTAACTACTCTCGACAGTGAAGAAAAACAAATATTCAGACGATTTGTGTTAGAATCATTAATCTTACACTTTCGGTCATATTCAACAACACAAATACATACACACACATTCCTGTTGCTGTAGCAAGTGAAGAATTACACACACAGATCACAATAACGTGATGCATCAAATGAACAAATCCACAAGGGCCGTGACGAGGATTCGAACCTGCGTCCGGGAGCATCCCAGACACTGCCTTAATCGACTGAGCTACAACAGGGTAAAAGGGTTGAAACCGAAGTTCTACTGAACTTACTGGATCCCATAGCCTCTCCGAGGCACAAACCAGGCTTTTACACAACCCCCCCCCCCCCCCTGCACCCGAGCTATGTCAACAGGCCGTTCTCCCTCTTCGCCCTTCCGGATGCACCATATCAGTAAATTTTTTAATAATCTTTTAAAAATAGTAAATGCCACTATTTTTGCAAAATTATTACGAGATCTATTATTCTATAGAATAATGCATATAAATGCATATATGCATATAAATACAAAACATAAATACAAAACAAGTAAATGTAAATAATTTTACCTTGCACCTAGATCCACCAAGCCTGTATGGCGCGCGTTTCAGTACTTCGGAAATCTAGAACTATCTTGAATCTCTAATCTGCAATGAAACAATACATATTATTGCACTTACCAAAACATGGATGAATGTAGAAAATACAGAACTATTAGCTGAATATCAAATAAATGGATTTAATCTATTTCACACAGATAGATATATTACACCGTGTATATTAGGTAATACCTAACATACACGCCTCCACACACACTACATTTGAAATGTAGTCTCAAAAAGACTACATTTCAACAGCAAAGATTACTCCATAAAAAAATAATTAAATTATTGACCAACATGAGAGAGGGTTAGCCAACATGAGGGTTGTGTTGATTGCCTAAAAATATTTAAATTGTGTAATGTATTGAATGGCATTTTTCAAGTTACAACATTTTTTAAATTACTGAACTAGGTTCTAGGCTTTGCTAGGCTTAATTCAATTATTACAGATAAGCCTAACCTAGCCTAGAACCCAGTGGGTTTTCTTCCTATTGGGGAGTGTTGTACATGCCTCGCCTCCACATACACACTAGCACAGCCAGGCCTCGCCTCCACATACACACTAGCACAGCCAGGCCTCGCCTCCACATACACCAGCACTGCCAGGCCTCGCCTCCACATACACACTAGCACAGCCAGGCCTCGCCTCCACATACACACTAGCACAGCCAGGCCTCGCCTCCATATACACCAGCACTGCCAGGCCTCGCCTCCACATACACCAGCACTGCCAGGCCTCGCCTCCACATACTCACCAGCACAGCCAGGCCTCGCCTCCACATACACCAGCACTGCCAGGCCTCGCCTCGCCTCCACATACACCAGCACTGCCAGGCCTCGCCTCCACATTTAAACCAACCAAGCCCACAAATACGTTAACATGGACCAGCATTACACCGTCTAACATACTCTGTCAGATGTAACAACTAAATTTGTGAATTCAAGACCAAATCTATTGTATAACACAGTGTTAGTACGAGAAAAACATTACTTACATTCGAAGCCGTGTTTTAAAATGGCGGCGGTCTTGTACTGACGCTCCAAACTGTGTGTTCGTTTGCGTATGATGAACGTGTGACAATTTACTACAACAATTATTTAATTATTCTTATTCTTTATTTTAATATTTTTAGGGTACATGAAATTTCAAACTTATTTGCACACAATAATATAATTGCATTGTCATAACCTTTATATATTACGGAAAATACGATGACATGAACGAAGTCAAAGTGAAGTTGAAGTCAAAGTCATTCGCCGAACGTATTAGTCATTTTTTTTCTCCCAAACGATAGGGGTAACAAATCCACAGAGAATATAAATGTACAGTAAAGTCAATTTTATTCAGGAAAGTACATACATAGTTGATTTACAAACATAATGTTGGATTTATAGATAGAGCTAGTGCATACAATACCTAAAGCCACTATAGTAGGCCTATAGCATTTCAGGCAACCGGGCAGTATATATGGACCCCTTACTCAAATCTCTGAATATGTTAGATATTAAGTCCCTGCACATACTCTCATGTGTATTTTATATATATAAAACGCTGCACTGTAATGTCAATCCTGACCTTAAAAGCTTCCTAGAAGGTTGTAACAGATCCCATGAGCACCACACCAGAAACAAATACCTATTTGATATTCCAAGAGTACGACTTAGTCAAACTAGAAATGCTTTACAAATCAAGAGACCTCGAATGTGGAATGACCTTCCCAATTATGTTAAAAACTGTACCTCTCCCAACCAGTTTAAGATAAATAAAGATAAATTTATAAGTTAAGAAAAATTCCACAAATCAACAACCCTGTTACTGACCCTGTATTTACCCAAGTCTTTCCTAAATCTAAACTTATCCAATTTATACCCATTGTTTCGTGTTCTATCTTGTGTTGACAATTTTAATACCCTATTAATATCCCCTTTGTTATATCTATTCAGGAAATTGTGGTTGATCTCGAACCCATTGATAATGTGACGACTTATACAGAATTTTGTAACTATATCATCAAGATTGTAACCAGCTTAGCTAAATGTAGTGTGGGGTTCAGTCCCTAAGCCCATATATGTGCCTCTCTAACCATTTAGGTTACAGGGCAAAAACATAAAAACAAAGGTAACTGCAGAAGGCCTATTGGCCCATACCAGGCAGCTCCTATCTATAACAGATAAACACTAAGTACTACCTAATTAACTCAATGTAACCTACCAACCTAACCCCCAAAATGTCAATCCATATCTTTTATTTTAAACAATGCTGTTTTGTTGACCAAATTGTATTTTTACTCTTTTTCTGTCATGTTTCTCCCACCCCTGTTTTTTCCCTTTTTTCTTATTTTTTCTCAACATAATTCATACTTTAATTATGCGGATCAGGACATCACCTGATCAAACACATCAAACATCGTTTGACCACCATCAAACACACACATTTCGTGTGTGTTTGACGCTCACTGATATGTACCAGCGTTGTTTTATATATGGTGCTATTCTATCTTACGCTTTGTTGCTCTTTTTTACCTACGGGCTCATAGAACATTCTATTGCGAAAACATTGGCACAAAAATGAATGACGTACATACAATAATAATGTCAGGACAGTGATATAATTATAAACTTTCAAAGCACTGTATCGCCCATGTGTCGTCTTGTCACCAATACTGGGTAACAGTTCCGCCACTTCCCACACTCTTGCGGGTGGGCAGCGACCATTATTCTACGTTTATATTCATATCACCGTGTTGGGAATTTCATTGCGAGTACATTGATACCAAAATTAACGCTGTAGGACAAGTGTGGAAGTGATAACAATCCCAAGAGTAAAAACATTTTGTTGCTCTTGGGCACTCACGGCGAGTCATCTACGTAGGTATTTATTGGGTGCTGGTATTCATATAACTTTTGGTGACCGTTTTTGCTGATTTTCTTCTAGAGAATGTTATTGCGAACACGTTGGTACCAAAATGAAATACATAGCTCGAGAACTAAGGTCAGGAGAGTAAAAAGAGTATACACATTTTTGTTTTGACGCTTAATTAAGGTTATTGTGAGTACTCATCGCCTGCCTAGAAACTGGAACTAGTAATTCCATCTATCATACATATCATACAAGAGGAGCCACACATCTATGGATCATCCAATAAAATCAGCAGACTTCTAGATGTTACTACTGCTCGGCTTAGACTCGGTTACAAGTATCTCTGGGAATTCTCATTATCTGCTGATGTAGACCTGACCAAATGTAAACTGTGTCAACAAAATTATTCGCACACCCTCCGTCACTATGTGATGGAGTGCGAAAAGATACATGAATTTAGAGACAATTCTATAACCAATGTTCCAGCGATGTGTCAATATTTCATTCAAAATGATCTGCTACCAGAAATTTTAGCCAAATATCCCCAGTTTGCTAACTGTAGATAACAACTAAGTGATTGTAACCTATCCACCGCTGCCCACTGGATGGGGGACGGTGTGCAGGACAAACATATAAATTTTGATACTAGCTCTCCACATATGTCAGTTGCTTAATTTAGAACCTGTACTTGAGGTCGATCTCGAACCCATTGTTGATGTGATGACTTATATTGAATTTTGTAACTAGCTCATCAAGATTGTAACTTGCTTAGCTAAATGAATTGTGGGGTTCAGTCCCTGAGCCCATTATGTGCCTCTGTAACCCTTTCCACAACCGCCCACAAGATGGGTATGGGGTGCATAATGGGGTGGGGTGTCTTGGCCAAACGTGCCACATCAAAACCACAAGTTGACATTGAATGTGAATTAACAATGAGACAAGTAAGATTTATACTAATACATTTATACTAACTCTGTTGAGCGTTGACCATTTATACATCAAATCTGTTGAAGTGAGCACTTTAGTTTAGTCTGCCGTTTAAAGAAAAAAAGAGCATATCAATGGTATATCACAGAAAACGAATTTATCATAAACTCATGTATTTGTCTTATCATATTGAACTGCATTCATATTTTTAATATATAACAATATGAATATACAAATTTCTGTAAATCCCCTACCTTGTTGGAATCTGTGGAAATGAATGAGCAAATGTGCTGGCTGAAGGCGCTGAAGGAAACCACATTGGTTTCATTTTGGATACAAATGTCCATGGAAATTCAAAATGGAAACTAATTATATAGTTGAACCTGCAGAGACGAGTTTAAGAATCTGTGTTGAGAGTGATGGACACAGCCTTCACAATTATACTTCAGAGAATGTAAACATCTAAGAGTCATTAGAAATATGTGTAGAATAATAAACCCTACATTGTTTGAGTTAGGGAAAACACCATTTGTGATATATAGATACTATAGCTGTTCCTAAAGATTCACCCTTTTTTGCACCAGCAAGATAACATATAAGATTTTAAGAGTTGACGAATGTTAATATTCTTGTTTGATAAACTGTGAACTTGAGACATAGTTAATAAGAACATATTAACACAACAAAATGTTTTCAGAATCCTTAACACCACTTTCCAACAACTTATATAATTTATATAAATTATTTTAGAGAATAATACATAAATTATATATTTAAACATGATATAGTGTTTAGTGGAATGTATAAGGAGTCAAATTGTGTTAAAAAGAGCAATTTTTAGAAAATTTGGAAAAATACTTTTTTCTGTTCAAATTATAACTAAATGGATTATAAAGGTTTCACTCAGCCAATATATATCATTCACAATTTATTAATGAATTTTACAAAAAAACACCATAAATTTTATATTTAAACATGTAAAAACTATTTGTTTTACATTTGGAAGAAAATAATTGTAGAAAAACAATTTATAATTAAACCTTTGTGTTTGGATTTTTTGAGTAAAAGTTTCTCAAAGGCTTTCCTGCACCATTCTCAATGCAAATCATTCCCACACCTATGGCAAGAGATAGGCGAACGTTGTGTAGATGATTTGTGTTTGCTGGGTAATGAACTCTCTGCTCGCAAATGTGCCAAATTGTCGGGCGTAATTAGATGACATTGTGCTCTTTGATAGAAATTGGGCTGACCACATAGCTAGGTTATGCCAGTTGTTCAGAGTTTTTAAAAGTGCAAACGTTAAATGCAAAAATAGTGTCATTTTTGTCAAGGGACAGCGACATACCTAGGTTATGAAGTGGGCCAAGAAAAAGTGTTACCTCGACATGATAAAATCAGTGACATTCTGGAGTATCCAGTGCTCCGGTCCAAAAACGAAGTTCAACGGTTTACCTGTGTGCGCGTACTACCGCTGCTTTTGTCAGAACTTTTCCAGTGTCGCCACCCCTCTCGCCAACATGTTGCGAAAGGCCGCTAAATTTAAGTGATCAACAGACTGTGCAGAGGCCTTTAATAACACTAAATTGATCTTAGCTTCCACCCCATTGCTCGCTAGTCCAAGGTTCGACAGACCGTTTAAAATTCACGTTGACGCGTCTGACTTGGGTGCTGGTGCAGTGTTGCTGCAAACTGGGAATGATCAAGTGGACGATCCGGTGTACTATTACTCTGAAATTTGGCAAGGCGCAACACAATTATTCAGTGGTAGAAAAAGTAAGTAAGTAAGTAATTATCAAAAGAAGGCACCAAACCGGGAAGGCTATGTAGCACCATCAAATATGCAAAATAATCAGAGGGCGCTAAATATCACCAAGGATGCCAATACGAGAACAAAAACGCATAAGGCGAATGATATCAAAAGTATCCGAGTCACCAAGAATTCTATCGAGGGAAAGGTGACCGCGAGGGGCGGTCGGAAAGCAAGACACATGCTCGTCCAGGAAGTCAGGACATTCAAGAAGGACATGCACGACCGTAAGAGGGACAATGCAACTAGGACAATAAGGAGCAGGGCGGCGCTCCATCAAGTGACCATGGGTTAAGCGAGTATGGCCAATACGCAACCTCGCCAGAGCTGTTTCCCACCACCGGTTACGGTGGAAGGAGGACGGCCACGAGGAAACACAACATTTAAGAGTACGTAGCTTGTTACCAGTAACAGACAACCAAGAAGCCTGCCAACGGGTAAGGACTGAGGAATGGATAACCGGGTAAAAGTCGGAATACGGAATGCCTTTACGAGAGATGGGACAAGAGCGGACAGCTTCCTTAGCGGCAGCATCCGCACGCTCATTTAAAGACACACCAATATGGCTGGGAACCCAACAAAACTCAACCGACTTAAATTTACTGTGAACGAGAAACAGCCAATGCTGAATCTCGACAACTACTGGATGAACCGGATTAAAGGACCCGAGAGCCATGAGGGCACTACGAGAGTCAACAACAACCACAAAGGAAGACTGACAACGAGAAAGCAGGAGACGAAGAGCATAGAGAATAGCATAAAGTTCCGCTGTAAAGATGCTAGTCTCCGGAGGCAAGCGACACATATAAGTGCGATCAGGAAAAACAACAGAGTAGCCAACACCGTCCGCTGACTTAGACCCATCGGTGAAGACAGAAACGGAGCGGGAGTGAGAAGAAAAGTGCTTGAGGAAAAGGAGTTTTAGAACCATAGGAGGGGTAAAAGCTTTAGTGATACGGGTCAAGGAAGTACAAAACCGCGGAAGAGGGACCCTCCACGGGGGCAAAGAAGGAACAACACGAGGAGAAACATCAGAAATACGAACGGAGAGAGAATCCTGTAGGCGAGATAACCGGACAGAAAGAGGGAGGTGGTGAAGAGGAACAGGAACTGCAGGAGGGGTAAAAGTTAAAGCACGACAGAGGCGAGAGGAAGGATGTTGCAAGGACCGCGCAAGATAGCGAAGACAGTAGCGATCACGGCGGTCCTGGAGAGACAGGAAGCCAGTGTCAACATATAAGCTAAGGATGGGAGTCGAACGAAAGGCACCAGAACTGAGGCGCAACCCTTTATGGTGCAAAGCATCAAGACGGCGAAGAGTAGAAGGAGAAGCAGACGAGTAAGCAGGGCAACCATAATCGAGCTTAGACAGGACGAGAGAGGAATGTAAAGCAAGGAGAGTGCGCCTATCTGCCCCCCAAGAAGTATGTGACAAGACCCGAAGGAGGGTAAGGGCCTTAGAGCACTCAACACGGAGGTAAGAGATATGGGGAGACCAAGACAAACGAGTGTCAAGGAATAACCCCAAAAGCTTCGCGGAATCTTTGTATTCAAGGGGATGACCATAAAGTGACAAAGAGGGACGAAGAACAACCCGTTTCCACGTAAAAGTCATGGCACAGGTCTTAGAAGTAGAGAACTTGAAGCCATGACCTGTGGCCCAAGACGACACAGCATCAATTGCAAGTTGAAGCCGGCGTTGAAGGAGAGGCGAATCATCACCCTGACAACAAAGGGTAAGATCATCGACATAGAGAGCGGAGAAGACACCAGAAGGAAGAGAGGAAAGGGCAACATTGTTGCCATTGAGGGCAACAAGAAAAAGAGTAGTGCTCAGAACACTACCCTGGGGCACACCTTCGTATTGCTGAAAAGAGGGAGAGAGAGCGGTACCAAGGCGCACCCGAAAGGAACGACGAGAGAGGAAGCTGCGGAGAAAGAGAGGGAGATGACCACGAAGGCCAAAAGAATGAAGTTGAGATAGGATATGATAACGCCAAGTGGTGTCGTAAGCCTTTTCTAGGTCAAAAAGGACGGCAACAACGGAGGTCTTCGCAGCAAAAGCAGTACGAATATAGACCTCCAAGTTCACCAGGACATCTGTCGTGCTGCGGCACTTGCGGAAACCAAATTGAGAAGGGGAGAGGAGGTGATGGTGTTCCAGGATCCACATCAGACGAACGTTAACCATACGTTCAAAGAGTTTGCAGACACAACTTGTGAGAGCAATAGGGCGAAAGTCCTTAGGGGAAGTACCCAGAGACCCCGGTTTGCGAATAGGGAGGACAACGGCATCGAGCCAGTCCTCAGGGACTGACGACGACTCCCAGATCTGATTATACAGACTCAGTAAATACTGAGACGTGCTCGGAGGGAGATGGCGAAGCATCTCATAATGAATACTATCGGAGCCCGCCGCAGTAGAACCGCAGAGGGCCAGGGCAGAACGAAGTTCAGAGAGAGAGAAGGGATCATTATAGGGAAGCTGAAGATGAGTGCAGAAATCTAAAGGACGAGACTCAAGGACAGGTTTACGAAGAAGGAAAGATTGGGGAAGATGAAGACCAGAGCTAATAGAAGAAAAGTGGGAACCCAGTTCGGAAGCGACCTGCAACGGGTCTGCCACAAGAGTATCATGGAGGTGAAGGACCGGTGAAACATCGGGAACGAACTTACCCGCTATCTTGCGGATACGCTTCCAGATCTGGGCCAGAGGGGTCTCGGACGTAATTGTTGAGACATAAGATGCCCAACATTCACGTTTAGCCGTACGGATGGCCCTACGGGCCACCGCACTCGCTTTCCGAAAGAAAAGAAAAGAATCGGTCGTCTGCCTACGGCGGTGCCTCTTCCAGGCTGCACGCTTACAGCGGACAGCCCGAGCACAGTCCGCATTCCACCAGGGAACGCACTTCCGTGGACCCCGAGAGGAAGAGCGAGGAATAGAGCGGAGGGCAGCGTTGAAGACAGTGTCATGAAAAAGGAGGAGAGCGCGAGAGAGAGGCAGAAGGGAGAGGTCAGGGAGAGCAGCACTGAGGGTAAATAGGGTCCAGTCTGCCTTAGCAAACTGCCACCTAGGGAAAGAGAGGGAAGGGCGAAAAGAGAAAAAGGAAACAAGGATGGGGAAATGATCACTTCCATGGAGGTCATCAAGAACCTGCCACGTGAAATCTAAGTAAAGAGAAGAAGAGCAGAGAGAAAGATCAAGACAAGAAAGGGTGCGAGTCCGAGAGTCCAAATGAGTGGGCTCACCAGAATTCAGAAGAGGCAGGGAAGAAGAGAGGAGAAACGGCTCAAGGAGGCGACCCCGGGTATTCGTCAGAACGTCACCCCAAAGAGAATGACGACAATTGAAGTCACCCAGCAGGAGCACAGGCTCCGGCAAGGAGTCTAGGTGGTGTTTCAAATCAGGAAGAGAGAGCGGGACACTCGGGGGGAGATAAATGGAACAAACTGTGTACCATTTCCCCACAAAGATACGAGCAGCAGAACAATGGAGAGGCGAAGGAAAAAGTAAAGGAACAAAGGGAACATCTGCCCGAATCAAGAGAGCAGAAGAATTAGAAGCCCCAGCAATGGCTGGGGGGGGGGAGAGAAAGGAATAGCCACGAAAACGACCAGGACGAGCACCAAGCATTGGCTCCTGGAGACAGACACAAAGGGGCGAAAACCGCGAAATCAGAAGTTGGAGTTCGAGGAAATTGGCGTAATAACCTCGAACGTTCCATTGAAGAATGGACAACGACGAGAAGAGAAAGGACAAAAACAGAGAACAAGGAAGAAACAAAGGCGAAAGAGCAACAGAGCACGTTAAAGAATATCAGGGTCGGGATCAGGGTCAGCAAAGTCAGGGTTAGGGGGCATGGGTAAACTGGGCAAAGACGGAGGGAAGGAAACGGGAGAACAGATCAGAGGTGGGCGGGCAGGGTCCGGAGGAGGAGGAGGAAGAGGAGGAGACAACGGAGAGGAGCCGTCAAGGACAGCAGCAGGAGGAGGGGGAGTAGAAAGAGGGGAGCGCACCCCAGCAAGAGCAGCAACCGAAAGGGAAGCAGGGGCCAAAGAAACCTCCATAGCAGGAACAGGGGGCGCAAGCACTGAAACGGGAAGGGAAGGAGCAACAGAGCCAGAAGGAGGAGCTGAGGAAGAAAGCGAAGCCTTCTTACCCGCCGGGGAAGAGGAAGGAGAGGAGCCAGGCTTACGTTTCTGACTTAAAGAGACCGGTGTCCCAGCAACTACGTACCGGGCAACGGATTCCAGTGTCTCAACAGGAGAAGCCGAACGAGAGCACACACGACGGCCGTTAGGAGAGCGATGGACATCCGCCCGCACCGACAGGCGGTGGGGAGAGCCGATAGATGGAGGAAGAGGATGGGAAGGAGGATCGGAGGGGGACGAGGAAGAAGACACAGAAGACACGACAGACCGGGTAGAAGGAAGGGGAACCCCAGACAGAGGACCAGGAGGAGGTTCCTTCGGGAAAGAACCCAAAGGAACAGAGGAGGGGGCAGTGGGCGCATCAGGGTCCAAGGCCCGGAAACGGTTGTGAGTCTGAGGAAGGCGGGAAGGACGAGGAGAGGAAGAGCGCAACACGAGAGCATAAGAGATATTAGCATAAGGCGGGAGCCGGCGAACCTGGCGCCTCGCCTCAGGAAAAGATAAACGCTCCCGGTGCTTCAGGTTGAGGACGGCTGCCTCAAGCTTGTAATGGACACACGCACGGGAGCAGGTAGGATGGGCCTCACCGCAGTTGAGGCAACGAGCCTGGGGAGAAGTGCACTCCGACTTAGAGTGACCTTCGCCACCACACAAAGGACAGAGAGAGACAGTCCCGGAGCAGCGGAGGGCACCATGCCCAAACCTCCAGCACTTGTTGCAGAGCCGAGGAGAAGGAATGTACTCCTGGACAGAGCACCTGGCACCAGCAAGAATGACAGAGGGTGGAAGGGTCCTACCATCAAAGGTAATCTTCACAACCCGGAGGGGATGACGGAGACTACCACGAGGGGGACGAGTAAACGTGTCCACCTGGAGAATAGAATGGCCCTGGGCAGCGAGGATATGTCGAATATCGTCGTGGCAGTCGCGCAGGTCCCGAACACCGGTTGCAACATGGGGCGGGAGCAAAATAGTGCCAACACTGGCATTCAACTGAGCGTTCTTCGAGACCCGAACGGGGGTCTCGCCAAGGCAGGATAAGGCAGCCAAGCGGGAAGCAGCATCCTGAGAAGGAGCAGCAACGACACGTGTACCGAGACGAGTGGGGTTGAAAGTAATGGAGGCATCCACGGAATCAATGAGATGTCTATGAAGGGAGAAATCGTCAGGAGGCGCAGAATCAAGAGGGAGGAGATCAAAATATTTGGCCCACGAAGCGGGACCAAACAAGGCTTGATAGGTAGCAGAACTGGAAGGAATCGAGCGAGGGCGGCCGTGACGAGGACGGCGGTGAGAACCCCCAGAGAGAGAGGGGTTAAAAGGCGCAGTAGTTACAACTAGAGAAGGAGCCGCGCCAGGGGACGAGGTAGTCACCACCGGGGGCTTGGGGCTGGACCCAACCACAGAGGAGGGAGGGGAGCCAGGGGAAGGAGTCAGAGAGGCCAAAGGAGGAGCAAGGTCGGGGCCCAATGCAGCGGAGGCTACAGAGCCCGGTCTTCCAATACGGACCGACTCGGGGGCTTGGTCGCCCACCCCACGAGCCTGAGAAGGTAAGCCAGAAGCAGCCGAAACAGGGGTTATCATCTTGACGAAAAGAAGAATTCACTCACGAATGTGCCCCCACACCCACCATGGAGCCACAATTAGAGGCAGGACACCCAACAAGAAGCTATCGCCGATCTTGTCGGGGCCTCCTAGGGGTGCGTCGTGAGTATACGCCCCACAAACGCCACCTTAAGAAACCGACAGTCCGTCGAGATCGGGTTCAGTGACGAAGTGGGGATTGACAATAAAAGGTTCCCCTCGCTCTCGACGTCGGGTACTGCAGTTCTACGGGTGCATGAGTATGCATCCTCAAGCACCCGGGCGTCAAAATAGAAGAAGTCCATGGAAGAACCAGAACGAGCAAAAGGTCGGCAGGAAATGGCAAGCAGATAGGAGAAGAGGGGGGAGAAAAACGAAACAGAAGGAAAAGGAAAAGGTGTCCAGCAGAATTGGAGAGGACGGCAGCAGGAGCACAAGGCTAGAAAAGGACAGAGGACTGTCCTAAGGAGCATCACACTCCGGCAGCCGCCCACGAAGCCCCCACACGGCGACAACGAGCTGAGCGGGGAGGGGGTCAGGGGTAGAAAAAGAAGCGTTCGCGCTAGTGTTAGCCTGTAAAACGTTATAATTGTATCTAACAGCTAACAGTGAAAGTATACATGGACCATAACCCACTGATGTTTATACTCCAGATGATAGAGAAAGACGAATGCATACTCAGGTGGGCGTGATAGCCTATGCGCTGTCCCAGTTATCTGAGTAACATTCACCTGAGCCACAGGAAGCCATATACCAACTGTCATGTTTTAGTTATTTTTTTTAAGGTTCTCCAGTGACATTAAATATTCCTTGTCAAATTTATTTATTTCTCCTTTTTTCATTGTATGTACTTTTTCTTTCAGAGAAAAATTCTTTTTTTTTTGTGCGTTTTTTCTTTCAGAGATTATTGGTTGTTATTTATTTGTATTTTCTTTTATGGACTATGTTTTCCTTTTTACCTTTGTATGCTTTTACAAAAATAGGACTACTATTCTAGAAAGTAATTATCAAAAGAAGGCACCAAACCGGGAAGGCTATGTAGCACCATCAAATGCGCAGAATAATCAGAGGGCGCTAAATATCACCAAGGATGCCAATACGAGAACAAAAACGCATAAGGCGAACGATACTATTCTAGTAGCCACGTTTTTTCCTCTGAAAGGGGGGGGGGGAAAGGTTGGAGTGTTTCGACCCTGAGTTCTTATTTGGAAACCAGAGGTCAAATTGAGTTCTAAATAGTTATGTAATTAGGATATTTAACAATTACGTTTATATTCAGGGCTTCTCATACCCCTGATGCGTATTTGTTTCTGTCTTCCTTGCCAGACTTACGACGAATCTTGTTATTCACAGATTCAGAATCTGGGTTTGTTGATTATTAAATATAATATTGAATTAGTTATCAACTATTCTTAGAATTGTTAAAGTAACTAGTAATGAATATCGGTGAAGACTTTTAATGACTACGGCTGTACAATCAGTTAGGTATTTTCCCGGCAGCAGCTCGAGAGAGCTCAGGGCTGTGCGAGAGGTGTTTCTTCTGGTCCTGGCGGCTGTGGTGCTTACACTCTTCCTGTGGGCCCTGTTGTCCATCTACTATCTTCCCTCACCTTATTCTGTGTTTGTTCTGCAAGACAAGTATCTGACTGTGTATTACCGTGTTACTGGCTAGGTATGTATTTAGTTCTTGTGTAACCTAAGCTAGTGTTTTGGTATCTCTAAGTGTACTCTAGAGGACTAATGAACCCACGTGTGCTCAAGTCTGTGATACATTTGATTCAAGTGCCAGTCAGGAACGTAGTCTTTACTCTAGTTGCAATTGTAAACCTTGCATCCTGCTTATATGGACCAAGGTATTTAACGTAAAATAAAGTGATTAATGTATATAGGGGGTTAAAATGTTTTACCCCCTATAATGTGATATAATGTATATTGTATTAATGTATATAGGGGGTCATTAGAGGGTTTAATAAATAAGGAATAAGCTAGGAGTATCTTCATCCTGTTGAAGTAAGTAATTATCAAAAGAAGGCACCAAACCGGGAAGGCTATGTAGCACCATCAAATGTGCGGAATAATCAAAGGGCGCTAAATATCACCAAGGATGTCAATACAAGAACAAACACGCATAAGGCGAACGATATCAAACGTATCCGAGTCACCAAGAATTCTATTGAGGGACAGGTGACCGTGAAGGGCGGTCGGAAAGCAAGTAAGTAAGTAATTATCAAAAGAAGGCACCAAACCGGGAAGGCTATGTAGCACCATCAAATACGCAAAATAATCAGAGGGCGCTAAATATCACCAAGGATGCCAATACGAGAACAAAAACGCATAAGGCGAACGATATCAAAAGTATCCGAGTCACCAAGAAATCTATCGAGGGACAGGTGACCGCGAGGGGCGGTCGGAAAGCAAGACACACGCTCGTCCTGGAAGTCAGGACATTCAAGAAGGAAATGCACGACCGTAAGAGGGACAATGCAATTAGGACAATAAGGAGCAGGGCAGCGCTCCAAGTGACCATGGGTTAAGCGAGTATGGCCAATACGCAACCTCGCCAGAGTTGATTCCCATCACCGGTTATGGTGGTAGGAGGACAGCTACGAGGAAGTAAGTAATTATCAAAAGAAGGCACCAAACTGGGAAGGCTATGTAAGCACCATCAAATGCGCAGAATAATCAGAGGGCACTAAATATCACCAAGCATGTCAATACAAGAACAAAAACGCATAAGGCGAATGATATCAAACGTATCCGAGTCAGCAAGAACTCTATTGAGGGACAGGAGACCGCGAGGGGTGGTCCGAAAGCAAGACACGCTCGTCCTGGAAGTCGGGACATTCAAGGAGGACATGCACGACCATAAGAGGGACTATGCAACTAGGACAATAAGGAGCAGGGCAGCGCTCCATCAAGTAACCATGGGTTAAGCGAGTATGGCCAATACGCAACCTGGCCAGAGCTGTTTCCCATCGGCGGTTACGGTGGTAGGAGGACGGCCATGAGGAAACATTTAAAAGTACGTAGTTTGTTACTGGCAACAGACGACCATGCAGCCTGCCAACGGGTAAAGACGGAGGAATAGATAACCGGGTAAAAGTCGGAATATGGAATACCTTTACGAGAGATGGGACAAGAGCGGACAGCTTCCTTGGCGGCAGCATCCGCACGCTCATTTAAAGACACCAATATGGCTGGGAACCCAACAAAACTCTACCGACTTCAGTTTACTGTGAACAAGAAACAGCCAATGCTGGATCTCGACAAGTACTGGATGAACCGGATTAAAGGACCGGAGAGCCACGAGGACACTACGAGAGTCAACAACAACTACAAAGGAAGACTCACAACGAGAAAGCAGGAGACGAAGAGCATAGAGAACAGCATAAAGTTCCGTTGTAAATATGCTAGTCTCCAGAGGTAAGTGACACATAAGTGCGATCAGGAAAAACAACAGAGTAGCCAACACCGTCCGCAGACTTAGACCCATCGGTAAAGTTGGAAACTGAGTGCAAGTGAGAAGAAAAGTGCTCAAGGAAAATGCGTTTTAGAACCGTAGGAGGGGTAAAGCTTTAGTGATATGGGTCAAGGATGTACAAAACCGCGGAAGAGGGGACTCTCCACGGGGGTAAAGAAGGCACAACACGAGGAGAAACATCAGAAATACGAACGGAAAAACAATCCCGTAGGCGAAAAACTCGGACAAAGAGTGAGGTGGTGAAGAGGAACAGAAACCGCAGGAGGGGTAAAAATTAAAGCACGACAGAGGCGAGAGGAAGGATGTTGTAAGGACCGCGCAAGGTAGCGAAGACAGTAGTGATCACGGCGGTCCTGGAGAGACAGGAAGCCAGTGTCAACATACAAGCTAAGGACGGGAGTCGAACAAAAGGCACCAGAACAGGCACAACCCAGTATGGTGCAAAGCATCAAGACGGCGAAGAGTAGAAGGAAATGGAGACGAGTAAGCAGGGCAACCATAATCAAGCTGAGACAGGACGAAAGATATGTAAAGCAAGGAGTGCGCGCCTATCCGCCCCCCAAGAAATATGGGACAATACCCAAAGGATGGTAAGTGCCTTAGAGCACTCAACACGGAGGTAAGAGATATGGGGAGACCAAGACAAACGAGTGTCAGGGAATAACCCAAAAAGCTTCTCAGAATTTTTGTACTCAAGGGGATGATCATAAAGTGACAGAGGGACGAAGAACGACCCGTTTCCGAATAAAAGTCAAGGCACAAGTCTTAGAAGTAGAGAACTATAAGCCATGAACGGTGTCCCAAGACGACACGGCATCAATTGCAAGTTAAATCTGGCGCTGAGGAAGAGGCGAATCATCACCCTGACAGCGAAGGGTAATATCATCGACATATAGAGCGGAGAAGACACCAGAAGGAAGAGAGGAAAGAAGACCATTGAGGGCAACTAGAAAAAGTAGTAGGCTCAGAACACTACCCTGGGGCACACCTTCGTATTGCTGAAAAGAGGCAGAGAGCGGTACCAAGTCGCACCCGAAAGGAACGACGAGAGAGGAAGCTGCGGAGAGAGAGGGAGATGACCACGAAGGCCAAAAGAATGAAGTTGTGATAGAATATGATATCGCCAAGTGGTGTCGTAAGCCTTTTCCAGGTCAAAAAGGACGGCAACAACGGAGGTCTTCACAGCAAAAGCAGTACGAATATAGACCTCCAAGTTCACCAGGACATCTGTCGTGCTGCGGCACTTGCGGAAACCAAATTGAGAAGAGAGAGGTGGCGATGGTGTTCCAGGATCCACATCAGACGAACGTTACCATACGTTCTGAGTTTGCAGACACCTTGTGAGGGCAATAGGGCGAAAGTCCTTAAGGGAAGTACCCAGAGACCCTGGTTTGTGAACAGTGAGGACAACTGCATCGAGCCAGTTCTCAGGCACTGAAGACGACTCTCAGATCCGATTATACAGACTCGGTAAATACCGAGACGTGCACGGAGGGAGATGGCGAAGCATCTCAATGAATGCCGTCGGAGCCCTCCGCCGTAGAACCGCAGATTGGCAGGGCAGAATGTAGTTCAGACAGAGAGAGAGAGAGAGAGAGAGAGAGAGAGAGAGAGAAGGGATCATTATAGGGAAGCCGAAGACGAGTGCAGAAATCTAAAGGACGAGACTCAAGGACAGGTTTACGAAGCAGGAAAGATTGGGGAAGATAAAGACCAGAGCTAACAGAAGAAAAGTGGGAACATAGTTCGGAAGCGACCTGCAAAGGGTCCGCCACAAGAGTACTATGGAGGTGAAGGACCGGTGAAACATCGGGAACGAACTTGCCCGCTATCTTGCGGATACGCTTCCAGGTCTGTGGCAGATGAGTTTTGGACGTAATTGTGGAGACACAAGATGCCCAACATTCACGCTTAGCAGTACGCAACCCGTTCTCGCAAATTTAATAAGTCAATATTGACTTATTAAATATGTGCATAGGTGACATACTAAACATAATAGTTTCCCTTGAAAAGCTTCATAGAAAACACCGACTTTACCTAAGTAAGTAATTATCAAAAGAAGGCACCAAACCGGGAAGGCTTTGTAGCACCATCAAATACACAAAATAATCAGAGAACGCTAAATATCACCAAGGATGCCAATACGAGAACAAAAACGCATAAGGCGAACGATATCAAAAGTATCCGAGTCACCAAGTAAGTACGTAAGTAAGTAAGTATGAAAAGAAGGCACCAAACCGGGAAGGCTATGTAGCACCATCAAATACGCAAAATAATCAGAGGGCGCTAAATATCACCAAGGATGCCAATACGAGAACAAAAACGCATAAGGCGAACGATATCAAAAGTATCTGAGTCACCAAGAATTCTATCGAGGGACAGGTGACCGCGAGGGGCGGTCGGAAAGCAAGACACATGCTCATACTGGAAGTCAGGACATTCACGAAGGATATGCACGACCGTAAGATGGACAATGCAACTAGGACAATAAAGAGAAGGGCGGCGCTCCAAGTGACCATGGGTTAAGCGAGTATGGCCAATACGCAACCTCGCCAGAGCCGTTTCCCACCGCCGGTTACGGTGGAAGGAGGACGGCCACGAGGAAACACAACATTTAAGAGTACGTAGCTTGTTACCAGTAACAGACAACCAAGAAGCCTGCCAACGGGTAAGGACTGAGGAATGGATAACCGGGTAAAAGTCGGAATACGGAATGCCTTTACGAGAGATGGGACAAGAGCGGACAGCTTCCTTGGCGGCAGCATCCGCACGCTCATTTAAAGACACACCAATATGGCTGGGAACCCAACAAAACTCATCCAACTTAAATTTACTGTGAACAAGAAACAGCCAATGCTGGATCTCGACAACTACTGGATGAACCGGATTAAAGGACCCGAGAGCCATGAGGGCACTACGAGAGTCAACAACAACTACAAAGGAAGACTGACAACGAGAAAGCAGGAGACGAAGAGCATAGAGAATAGCATAAAGTTCCGCTGTAAAGATGCTAGTCTCCGGAGGTAAGCGACACATAAGTGTGATCAGGAAAAACAACAGAGTAGCCAACACCGTCCGCTGACTTAGACCCATCGGTGAAGACAGAAACGGAGCGGGAGTGAGAAGAAAAGTGCTCGAGGAAAAGGAGTTTTAGAACCATAGGAGGGGTAAAAGCTTTAGTGATACGGGTCAAGGATGTACAAAACCGCGGAAGAGGGACCCTCCACGGGGGCAAAGAAGGAACAACACGAGGAGAAACATCAGAAATACGAACGGAAAGAGGATCCTGTAGGCGAGATAACCGGACAGAAAGAGGGAGGTGGTAAAGAGGAACAGGAACCGCAGGAGGGGTAAAAGTTAAAGCACGACAGAGGCGAGAGGAAAGATGTTGCAAGGACCGCACAAGGTAGCGAAGACAGTAGCGATCACGGCGGTCCTGGAGAGACAGGAAGCCAGTGTCAACATACAAGCTAAGGTTGGGAGTCGAACGAAAGGCACCAGAACCGAGGCGTAACCCAGTATGGTGCAAAGCATCAAGAAGGCGAAGAGTAGAAGGAGAAGCAGACGAGTAAGCAGTGCAACCATAATCGAGCTTAGACAGGACGAGAGAGGAATGTAAAGCAAGGAGAGTGCGCCTATCTGCCCCCGAAGAAGTATGGGACAAGACCCGAAGGAGGGTAAGGGCCTTAGAGCACTCAACACGGAGGTAAGAGATATGGGGAGACCAAGACAAACGAGTGTCAAGGAATAACCCCAAAAGCTTCGCGGAATCTTTGTATTCAAGGGGATGACCATAAAGGGACAAAGAGGGACGAAGAACAACCCGTTTCCGCGTAAAAGTCATGGCACAAGTCTTAGAAGTAGAGAACTTGAAGCCATGACCTGTGGCCCAAGACGACACGGCATCAATTGCAAGTTGAAGCCGGCGTTGAAGGAGAGGCAAATCATCACCCTGACAATACAGGGTAAGATCATCGACATAGAGAGAGGAGAAGACACCAGAAGGAAGAGAGGAAAGAAGACCATTGAGGGCAACCAGAAAAAGAGTAGTGCTCAGAACACTACCCTGGGGCACACCGGTCGGCCGAGCGGACAGCACGCTGGACTTGTGATCCTGTGGTCCTGGGTTCGATCCCAGGCGCCGGCGAGAAACATTGGGCAAAGTTTCTTTCACCCTATGCCCCTGTTACCTAGCAGTAAAATAGGTACCTGGGTGTTAGTCAGCTGTTACGGGCTGCTTCCTGGGGGTGGAGGCCTGGTCGAGGACCGGCCCGCGGGGACACAAAAAAAAAACGAAATCATCTCAAGATAACCTTCGTATTGCTGAAAAGAGGCAGAGAGAGCGGTACCAAGGCGCACCCGAAAGGAACGACGAGAGAGGAAGCTGCGGAGAAAGAGAGGGAGATGACCACGAAGGCCAAAAGAATGAAGTTGAGATAGGATATGATAACGCCAAGTGGTGTCGTAAGCCTTTTCCAGGTCAAAAAGGACGGCAACAACGGAGATCTTCGCAGCTAAAGCAGTACGAATATAGACATCCAAGTTCACCAGGACATCTGTCGTGCTGCGGCACTTGCGGAAACCAAATTGAGAAGGGGAGAGGAGGTGATGGTGTTCCAGGAACCACATCAGTCGAACGTTAACCATACGTTCAAAGAGTTTGCACACAGTGAGGACAACGGCATCGAGCCAGTCCTCAGGGACTGACGACGACTCCCAGATCCGATTATACAGACTCAGTAAATACTGAGACGTGCTCGGAGGGAGATGGCGAAGCATCTCATAATGAATACCATCGGAGCCCGCCGCCGCAGAACTGCAGAGGGCCAGGGCAGAACGAAGTTCAGAGAGAGAGAAGGGATCATTATAGGGAAGCTGAAGATGAGTGCAGAAATCTAAAGGACGAGACTCAAGGACAGGTTTACGAAGAAGGAAAGAATGGGGAAGATGAAGACCAGAGCTAACAGAAGAAAAGTGGGAACCCAGTTCGGAAGCGACCTGCAACGGGTCCGCCACAAGAGTATCATGGAGGTGAAGGACCGGTGAAACATCGGGAACGAACTTACCCGCTATCTTGCGGATACGCTTCCAGATCTGGGCCAGAGGGGTTTCGGACGTAATTGTTGAGACATAAAGATGCCCAACATTCACGTTTAGCCGTACGGATGGCCCTACAGGCCACCGCACTCGCTTTCCGAAAGAAAAGAAAAGGATCGGTCGTCTGCCTACGGCGGTGCCTCTTCCAGGCTGCACGCTTACAGCGGACAGCCCGAGCAGTCCGCATTCCACCAGGGAACGCACTTCCGTGGACCCCGAGAGGAAGAGCGAGGAATAGAGTGGAGGGCAGCGTTGAAGACAGTGTCATAAAAAAGGAGGAGAGCGCGAGAGAGAGGCAGATGGGAGAGGTCAGAGAGAGCAGCACTAAGGGTAAATAGGGTCCAGTCTGCCTTAGCAAACTGTCACCTAGGGAAAGAGAGGGAAGGGCGAAAAGAGAAAAAGGAAACAAGGATGGGGAAATGATCACTTCCATGGAGGTCATCAAGAACCTGGCACGTGAAATCTAAGTAAAGACAAGAAGAGCAGAAAGATCAAGACAAGAAAGGGTGCGAGTCCGAGAGTCCAAATGAGTGGGCTCACCAGAATTCCGAAGAGACAGGGAAGAAAAGAGGAGAAACGGCTCAAGGAGGCGACCCCGGGTATTCGTCAGAACGTCACCCCAAAGAGAATGACGACAATTGAAGTCACCCAGCAGGAGCACAGGCTCCGGCAAGGAGTCTAGGTGGTGTTTCAAATCAGGAAGAGAGAGCGGGACACTCGGGAGGAGATAAATGGAACAAACTGTGTACCATTTCCCCACAAAGATACGAGCAGCAGAACAATGGAGAGGCGAAGGAAAAAGTAAAGGAACAAAGGGAACATCAGCACGAATCAAGAGAGCAGAAGAATTAGAAGCCCCAGCAATGGCTGGGGGGGGGGGGGAGAGAAAGGAATAGCCACGAAAACGACCAGGACGAGCACCAAGCATTGGCTCCTGGAGACAGACACAAAGGGGCGAAAACCGCGAAATCAGAAGTTGGAGTTCGAGGAAATTGGCGTAATAACCTCGAACGTTCCATTGAAGAATGGACAACGACGAGAAGAGAAAGGACAAAAACAGAGAACAAGGAAGAAACAAATGCGAAAGAGCAACAGAGCACGTTAAAGGATATCAGGGTCGGGATCAGGGTCAACAAAGTCAGGGTTAGGGGGCATGGGTAAACTGAGCAAAGACGGAGGGAAGGAAACGGGAGAACAGATCAGAGCTGGGCGGGCGGGCGGTCCGGAGGAGGAGGAGGAGGAGGAAGAGGAGGAGACAACGGAGAGGAGCAGTCAAGGACAGCAGCAGGAAGAGGGGGAGTAGAAAGAGGGGAGCGCACCACAGCAAGAGCAGCAACCGAAAGGGAAGCAGGGGCCAAAGAAACCTCCATAGCAGGAACAGGGGTGCAATCACTGAAACGGGAGGGGAAGGAGCAACAGAGCCAGAAGTAGGAGCTGAGGAAGAAAGCAAAGCCTTCTTACCCGCCGGGGAAGAGGAAGGAGAGGAGCCAGGCTTACGCTTCCGACTTAAAGAGACTGGTGTCCCAGCAACTACGTACCGGGCAACGGATTCCAGTGTCTCAACAGGAGAAGCTGAACGAGAGCACACACGACGGCCATTAGGAGAGCGATGGACATCCGCCCGCACCTACAGGCGGCGGGGAGAGCCGATAGATGGAGGAAGAGGATGGGAAGGAGGAACGGAGGGGGACGAGGAAGAAGACACAGGAGACATGACAGACCGGGTTGAAAGAAGGGGAACCCCAGACAGAGGACCAGGAGGGGAATCCCTCGGGACAGAACACAAAGGGAAAGAGGAGGGGGCAGTGGGCGTATCAGGGTCCAAGGCCCGGAAACTGTTGGGAGTCTGAGGAAGGGAGGAAGGACGAGGAGAGGAAGAGCGCAACACGCGAGCGTAAGAGATGTCAGTATAAGGCGGGAGCCGGCGAACCTGGCGCCTCGCCTCAGGAAAAGATAAACGCTCCCGGTGCTTCAGGTTAAGGACGGCTGCCTCAAGCTTGTAATGGACACAGGCACGGGAGAAGGTAGGATGGGCCTCACCGCAGTTGAGGCAGCGAGCTTGGGGAGAAGTGCACTCCGACTCAGAGTGACCTTCACTCCCACACAAAGGACAGAGAGAGAGACAGTCCCAGAGCAGCGGAGGGCACCATGCCCAAACCTCCAGCACTTGTTACAAAGTCGAGGAGAAGGAATATACTCCTGGACAGAGCACCTAGCACCAGCAAGAATGACAGAGGACGGAAGGGTCCTACCATCAAAGGTGATCTTCACAACGCGAAGGGGTTGACGGCGATGACCACGAGGGGGACGAGTAAACGAGTCAACCTGGAGGACAGAATGGCGTTGGGCAACAAGGATATGCCGAATATCATCGTGGCAATCCTGCAGATTCCGAACACCGGTTGCAACATGAGGTGGGAGGAGAATAGTGCCAACACTGGCATTCATCTGAACGTTCTTGGAGACCCGAACAGGGATCTCGCCAAGGCAAGACAAGGCAGCCAAGCGGGAAGCCGCATCCTGAGAAGGAGCAGCAACGACACGTGTACCGAGACGAGTGGGGTTGAAAGTAGCAGACGCATCCACGGAATCTACAAGATGCCGATGGAGGGAGAAATCGTCAGGAGGCGCAGAATCAAGAGGGAGGAAATCAAAGTATTTGGCCCATGAAGCAGGACCAAACAAGGCCTGATACGCATCAGCATGGGAAGGAATCGAGCGAGTGCGGTTGGGGCGCGAACGGCGTTGAGAACCCCTAGAGAGAGAGGGGTCAAAAAGCGCAGTAGTCACAACGAAAGACTTAGCCACACCAGGGGGCGAAGCGGTCACCACCGGGGGCTGGAGGCTCGACCCAACCACAGAGAAGGGAGGGGAGCTGGGGGAAGAAGTGAGGACGGTCAAAGGAGGAGCAAGGTCGGGGCCCAACGCAGCGGGAGCTACAGAGCCTGGTCTTCCAATACAGGCCGACTCGGGGGCTTGGTCGCCCACCCAACGAGCCTGAGAGGGTACAACGGAAACATTCAACGACATAGAGACGAAAAGTGATAAATTCATCCAGGAATGTGCCCCCATACCCACCATGGAGCCACAATTAGAGGCAGGACACCCAACAGGAAGCTATCGCCGATCATGCCGGGGCCCCCTAGGGGTGCGTCGTGAGTATACGCCCCACAAACGCCACCTTAAGAACCGTCAGTCCGTCGAGATCGGGTTCAGCGACGAAAGGGGGATTGACAATAAAAGGTTCCCCTCGCTCGAGACGTTGGGTACTACAGTTCTACGGGTGCAAGAGTATGCCTCCTCAAGCACCCAGGCGTCAAAATAGAAGTCCAAAGAAATAATCCAAAACAAGCAAAAGGTTGGCAGGAAACGACAAGCAGATAGGAGAAGAGGGGGGAGAAAAACGAAACATAAGGAAAAGGAAAAGCGATCCGGTACAATTAGAGAAGACAGCAGCAGGAGTGCAAGGCCAGAAAAGGACAGAGGACTGCCCAACGGAGCATCACACTCCGGCAGCCGTCCACCAAGCCCCCTCACGACGCCAACGGGCCGGATGGGGAGGGGGCCGACTTTACCTAACCTACTTAGTATGTTAAAATAAGCATCTTATAGCTTCGTAATTACAATTGTTACTTAACCTATTATAGGTATAGGTTAGGTAATAATTGTTATTACGAAGCAATAAGATGCTTATCTTAACATACTAAGTAGGTTAGGTAAGGTCAGTGTTTTCTATGAAGCTTTTCAAGGGAAACTATTATGTTTAGTATGTCACCTATGCACATATTCAATAAGTCAATATTGACTTAATAAATTTGCGAGAATGGGTTGCAGTACGGATGGCCCTATGGGCCACCGCACTCGCTTTCCGAAAGAAAAGAATCGGCCGTCTGCCGACGCCTCTTCCAGGCTGCACACTTACAGCAGACAGCTCGAGCACAGTCCGCATTCCACCAAGGAACGCACTTCCGTGGACCCTGAGAGGTAGACCGAGGAAGAGAGCGGTGGGCAGCGTCGAAGACTGTCATGAAAAAGGAGGAGAGCACGAGGGAGAGGCAGAAGGGAGAGGTCAGAGATAGCAGCACTGAGGGTAAACAAGTTCCAGTCCGCCTTAGCAAACTGCCACCTAGAGAAGGAGAGGGAAGGGCGAAAAGAACGAAAGAAAACAAGGATGGGGAAATTGTCACTGCCATGGTGGTCATCAAGAACTTGCCACGTGAAATCTAAGTAAAGAGAAGAAGAGCAGAGAGAAAGATTAGGACAGGAAAGGGTGCAAGTTCTAGACTCCAAATGAGTGGGCTTACCAGAATCCAGAAGAGACAGGGAAGAAGGGAGGATAAACGGTTCAAGAAGGGGACCTCGGGTATTCGTCAGAACATCACCCCAAAGAGAATGATGACAAATGAAATCACCCAGCAGGAGCACAGGCTCCGGCAAGGAGTCCAGGTGGTGTTTCAAATCAGAAGAGAAAGCGGGACCCTCGGGGGGGGGGGGGGCGAGAATAGCCACGAAAACGACAAGGACGAGCACCAAGCATCGGCTCCTGGAGACAGACACAAAGGGGCGAAAACCGCGAAATCAGAAGTTGGAGTTCGAGGAAATTTGCGTAATAACCCCGAACGTTCCATTGAAGAATAGACAACGACGAGAAGAGAAAGGACAACAACAGATAACAAGGAAGAAACAAAGGCGAAAGAGCAACATAGCATGTTAAAGAATATCAGGGTCGGGATCAGGGTCAGCAAAGTCAGGGTTAGGGGGCATGGATAAACTGAGCAAAGACGGAAGGAAACGGGAGAACAGACCAGAGGTGGGCGGGCGGGATCCGGAGGAGGAGGAGGAGAAGATGAGACAACGAAGAAAAGCAGTCAAGAACAACAGCAGGAAGAGTGTAGAAAGAGGGGAGCGCACCTCAGCAAGGGCAGCAACCGAGAGGGAAGCGGGGGCCAAAGAAACCTCCATAACAGGAACGGGGCACAACCACCGACACGGGAGGGGAAGGAGCAATAGAGTCAGTAGTAAGGGCCGAGGAAGAGAGCAAAGCCTTCTTACCCGCCGGGGAGGAGGAAGGAGGGAAGGTAGGCTTACGCTTCTGACTTAAAGAGACCTGTGTCCCAGCAACTACTTACCGGGCAACGGATTCCAGCGTCTCAATATGACAAGCCGAAGGAGAGCATGTCACGAATCTTATTACGATTCTGCCAATTCTCGCGAACCTCGTATTATATTATTGTTTTCTCTAAGTAAATATTGCTGTCAGTTGTATAAGATTTGTGTATATAGATATATATACATTATATACATATATAACATAGATAGCTGGGTAGTGTGTAAGGTTGTTTTGGTGGTGGATGTCACGTGAAATTAGCCGTGTGGGCGGTTGACAATATTTGGGAATGGCCAGGGCGATTGTTAGCATATCAATTGCCTATAGTTTTATATTTATTTATTCCCCTATTTGGTAGCCATAATATTTCAAGGAATGCGAGACTAGTAATTACAACTCTTAGTTAACAATGTTGGAGTTTAGGGCTGACCTTTGTAAATAGAATGTTCACAATGTTCATGCGAACGTTAATTGGTGTTTGGGTAGACGGTTAGTCGACGTTGGGCCTGCGGACCACGTCCTGGGCAGTAGAGTGGCAGCTGCGGTCGAGTGCAGTTGTGTTTAAGCTAAGTTCTTGGTTTTTGTTATTTTAAGCCCATATAAATATTAATTTATCTGGATAGACGATTTTAGTGTATTTATGGCTTACTCCATATTCTGGTGATAGTGCTCAGGTCTCAAATAATTACTTGCATTCTATAGTATTACATGCTGATAAATATTTCTGGCTATTTATTTAATTGTTGTTAAGTTGTCACCCTTAGCAAAATATATTGTTCTCCCGTTTTATACAGTGATTAATTATACCCCTAGACACCTATTGGCATGGCAGATGTTTATTTGTTCTTTACACTGTGGGGAGAAGAACATTATTTAGTCTCAAGGGTCGTGACAGCACACACGACGGCCGTCAGGAGAGCGATGGACATCAGCCTGCTCCGACAGGAAGAGTCAATAGATGGAGAAGGATGGGAAGGAGGATCGGAGAGAGACAAGGAAGATGGCACAGGAGACATGACAGACTGGGTAGAAAGAGGGGGAACCCCAGACAGCGGACCAAGAGGGGGGAGACCCTTCGGGACAGAACTCTAAGGAACAGAGGAGGGGGCAGTGGGCGTATCAGGGTCCAAGGCCCGGAAACTGTTGTGAATGAGGAAGGTGAGAAGGACGAGGAGAGGAAGAGCGCAACACGCGAGCATAAGAGACGTTAGCATAAGGCGGGAGCTGGCGAACCTGGCGCCTCGCGAAAAGATAAACGCTCCCGGTGCTTCAAGTTGAAGACGGCTGCCTCAAGCTTGCAACCCGTTCTCGCACTTTCTTAAAGTGCGAGAACGGGTTGCAAGCTTGTAATTTTAACACGCACGGGAGAAGGTAGGATGGACCTTACCGCAGTTGAGGCAGCAAACCTGGGGAGAAGTGCACTCCGGCTTTGAGTGACCTTTGCCCCCACACAAAGGACGGACACACAGAGAGAGAGAGAGAGTCAGTCCTAGAGCAGAGGAGGGCACCATGCCCAAACCTTCAGCACTTGTTACAGAGCCTAGGAGAAGGAATGTACTCCTGGACAGAGCACCTGGCACCTGCAAGAATGACAGAGGATGGACGGGTCCTACCATGAATGGTAGTCTTCACAACCCGAAGTGGTTCACGGCGACGATCGCGAGGGGACGACTAAACGTGTCAACCCAGAGAACAGAATGGCCCTGGGCATCGAGGATATACCGAATATCATCGTGGTAGTCCTGCAGATTCCGAACACCGGTCGCAACATGGGGCGGGAGGTAAGTAGTGCCAACAATGGCATTCAACCGAGCGTTCTTTGAGACCCGAACAGGAGTTTCGCCAAGGCAGGATAAGACAGCCAAGTGGTAAGCTACATCCTGAGGAGCAGCAGTAACGACACGTGTACCGAGACGAGTAGGGTTGAAGATAACAGAGGCATTCACGGAATCAACATGATGTCGATGGAGGGAGAAATGGTCAGGAGGCGCAGAATGAAGTGGGAGGAGATCAAAGTATTTGGCCCATGAAGCGGGGACCAAACATGGCTTGATAGGCATCAGAACGGGAAGGAATCGAGCGAGTGCGGCCGTGTCGAAGACGGCGTTGAGAACCCACAGAGAGGGGTTAAAAGGCACAGTAGTTACAGCTAGAGAGAGCCGTGCCAAGGGACGAGGTGATCACCCCTGGATCACCTGTAAGGACCGCGCAAGATAGCGAAGACAGTACCAATCACGGCGGTCCTGGAGAGACAGGAAGCCAGTGTCAACATACAGGCTAAGGACGGGAGTCGAACGAAAGGCACCAGAACTGAGGCGCAACCCAGTATGGTGCAAAGTATCAGGACGGCGAAGAGTAGGAGAAGTAAGTAAGTAATTATCAAAAGAAGGCACCAAACCGGGAAGGCTATGTAGCACCATCAAATACGCAAAATAATCAGAGAGCGCTAAATATCACCAAGGATGCCAATACGAGAACAAAAACGCATAAGGCGAACGATATCAAAAGTATCCGAGTCACCAAGAATTCTATCGAGGGACAGGTGACCGCGAGGGGCGGTCGGAAAGCAAGACACACGCTCGTCCTGGAAGTCAGGACATTCAAGAAGGACATGCACGACCGTAAGAGGGACAATGCAACTAGGACAATAAGGAGCAGGGCGGCACTCCATCAAGTGACCATGGGTTAAGCGAGTATGGCCAATACGCAACCTCGCCAGAGCTGTTTCCCACCGCCGGTTACGGTGGAAGGAGGACGGCCACGAGGAAACACAACATTTAAGAGTACGTAGCTTGTTACCAGTAACAGACAACCAAGAAGCCTGCCAACGGGTAAGGACTGAGGAATGGATAACCGGGTAAAAGTCGGAATACGGAATGCCTTTACGAGAGATGGGACAAGAGCGGACAGCTTCCTTAGCGGCAGCATCCGCACGCTCATTTAAAGACACGCCAATATGGCTGGGAACCCAACAAAACTCAACCGACTTAAATTTACTGTGAACGAGAAACAGCCAATGCTGGATCTCGACAACTACTGGATGAACTGGATTAAAGCACCCGAGAGCCATGAGGGCACTACGAGAGTCAACAACAACCACAAAGGAAGACTGACAACGAGAAAGCAGGAGACGAAGAGCATAGAGAATAGCAAAAAGTTCCGGAAGAGTAGGAGAAGAAGCAGACGAGTAAGGAGGGCAACCATAATCGAGCTTAGACAGGACAAGAGAGGAATGTAAAGCAAGGAGTGCGCGCCTATCTGCTCCCCAAGAAGTATGGGACAAGACCCGATGGAGGGTAAGGGCCTTAGAGCACTCAACATGGAGGTAAGAGATATGGGGAGACCAAGACAAACGAGTGTCAAGGAATAACCCCAAAAGCTTTGCGGAATCTTTGTATTCAAGGGGATGACCATAAAGTGACAAAGAGGGACGAAGAACAACCCGTTTCCGCGTAAAAGTCATGGCACAAGTCTTAGAAGTAGAGAACTTGAAGCCATGATCGGTGGGCCGAGAAGAGGGAGAGAAAAACGAAACAGAAGGAAAAGGAAAAGTTTTACACCAAAATTCGAGAGGACAGCAGCATGAGCACAAGGCTACAAAAGTACAGGACTGTCCCAAGGAGCATCACACTCCGGCAGCCGTCCACTGTGCCCACCTCACGGCATCAACGAGCTGAACGGGGAGAGGGTCACAGTGAGAAAAAGGTCACTGTTGACAGACATTCTAACGGTTCTGTTAACGTTTCCTCCCACTTCCAGCGACATCACAGAAGCCCATAGTTTACCCAATCACATAAATTGTGATTGGGTAGAGCCCACCAATACACCGCATGACTAGGAAGGAGGGATTGCCTCCTGTATTACATTGCCTGGTAGTAGTAAAAATGTGATTATGTGCATTTGGGGGAAGACTGCTTCCGCTTTAAACATCCAACTGAGAACAGGTTGCCTTACAGTCTGGTCAGTACTACACTGCCGACCTTTCCAGCTGGTAGAAGTCGGCAGCCTACCAGAGTTTAGTTTATCTAACCAGATTAGACAACCGTGAAGGTCTCCACATGGATACTATCCCCTTTGCCTAACAGTTCTGTATACCTCAAACTTGTTTGTTTGAGATTGTCAACAGCGACTAACTCTAGAAAGAAAAAAAAATAAGACTGCGTTTATAGCATTTATATTACTACACTTAGTCCTTAATTTTATACAGTATTTTTTTATATTATTCAATAGGGTTAAGAGCTTACTGCCATTAGTTATAATATTACAATGAGAACAATTGATTGAGAATAACTAGAATAACAGAAAATAATAACAGAATAGCAATAGAGTAATAATAGTAATAGAATAATAATACAATAGCAATAGAATAATAATAGAGAATAACAAAGTTAGGGCGGTACCGAAGCAGAAAGTTAGGGCGGTACCGAAGCAGAAAGTTAGGGCGGTACCGAAGCGAATTTTGGTTGTGGGAGATTCCCATGTGAGGTATTTAGACAGAACGTTTTGTGCCAGAGATAGGGGGAACAGATTAAGGGTTTGCTATCGGGAGCTGGAATTGGTGATATTGTTGAAAACATGAATGATATTATGACGGGAAATGGGAACAAACCCATTATTTGTATTAGTGCAGGGGGTAATGATGTTGGACGAGTTAGGAGTGAGGAACTAATACAGAGATTTAGGACAGCCATTGAATTAGTTAGGAGCAAGGGAGGAATCCCGATCATATGTGGCATTCTTCCAAGAAAGGGAGTGGGAAATGAATGGATGTCGAGGGCACTTGGTGTCAATTGCAGGCTGGAAAGATATTGTAAATCAAATGCAATATCTTTCATAGACAACTGGGAACGCTTCTATGGAAGAAATGAAATGTATGCTCGTGATGGGGTGCATCTATCGAAAATGGTTGTTGCTGTTGCGAACTCGTTGGAACCAGTGGTTAGAGGTGTTAGTTTGGGTTTAAACTGTAAGTAGATAGTGGTATGGGAATTGATTTGGAGGAAGGAGGTAATAAAAGTATGTGTTCGTGGGAGAAAAGAATTGGCAAAATGATCAGGGAAAGAAAAGGGCCTCAAAACAACAATTCACTTAGGATATATTACACTAACAGTAGAAGTCTAAGAAATAAAATTAATGAATTAAATGCTCTTGCCTGCACAGAAAAAAATAGATATTATTGCACTTACCGAAACGTGGATGAACGTAGAAAATAGAGAACTATTAGCTGAATATCAGATAAATGGATTTAAACTATTTCACACAGATAGATATATTAGACGAGGAGGGGGGAGTAGCCATATATGTTAGGGACAATTTGAAATGTAGTCTCAAAGAGGGAATCAAAACTGAGCCACACAAACTATTTGGATAGAATTAAACGAAAAAGCAAATAATATTATAATAGGAGTTATATATAGGCCACCAAATTTAGACAATGGAAGCAAAGCATCTATGGAATGAAATATCTAGAGCATCTAGATCTAACAGTATTTATGTCGTGGGTGACTTTAATTTTAGTGGAATAAACTGGGTGAACAAAACGGGGAATAGTGAAGCAGAAGATTTTCTAGAATTAATTGACGAATGCTTTCTTACGCAACACATTAAGGAACCAACGCGGGAAAATAATATTTTAGATTTAGTGTTAACTAACAGGGAAACACAAATTAATGACATCGAAATAGGGAGTGAGCTAGGGAACAGTGATCACAAAGTAATCAGATTTAGCATAGAATGGAATAGACCTGTAGGAGAAAATTCTGTTAAAGTGCCAGATTTTCGAAAAGCTGATTTTAATAGCCTAAGAAATTTTTTGGGTCAAATTGATTGGAAAGGCTTGGGTATGGGGTGTGGGCCGGTCTTGGAGCGAGACATGAACCCAGCGATAGGTGACGTAAAAGTGGATTTCGATGTGGATTTAATATATAACTTATTTAAGAATATTCTAAACAAAGCACAGGAACGTAGTACACCATACAAATTGAATAGGTCGAATACTAATGACCCAAAGTGGATAACAAATAATTTAAAGAACCTTATAGGTAAAAAGAGCTTGGTACAAAAGGATTAAGAATGGGAAGTCAGGTTAGAACAGGAATTCATACAACTGGTTAGAAATGTTAAAAAAGAGATTAGGAAAGCAAAAAGAAACTATGAAGTTCGCATAGCAGAGCAAGCAAAGTCAAATCCTAAAGGGTATTTTTAGTTATATCGAACTAAGACTCGGGAAAGGATAGGTCCATTAAAATCCGAGACAGGTCAAATAGCGGATAATGACAAGGAGACGAGTAGCATTTTTAACAAATATTTTATATCTGTATTTACTAAAGAAGAACTTAACAATATGCCTTCAGCCGAACAAGTCTATGTGGGTGGGGATGAGGACAGGTTGACTAGTTTAGCAGTTACCAGGGAGGATGTAATTAAACAATTAGAAAAACTAAAACCAAACAAATCCCCAGGGCCGGATGAAGTGTTTGCCAGGGTGCTTAAAGAATGCAAAGAGGAGCTTTCCGAGCCACTGTCTACCATATTTAATAAATCAATAGTCAGGCAGAGTGCCAGAGTCATGGAAGGTAGTTAATGTGGTACCAATTTTTAAGAAAGGAGATAGATCACTTAAGAACATAAGAACATAAGAACAAAGGTAACTGCAGAAGGCCTATTGGCCCATACGAGGCAGCTCCTATTCTATAACCACCCAATCCCACTCATATACTTGTCCAACTCGTGCTTGAAACAATCGAGGGACCCCACCTCCACAATGTTACGCGGCAATTGGTTCCACAAATCAACAACCCTGTTACTGAACCAGTATTTACCCAAGTCTTTCCTAAATCTAAACTTATCCAATTTATATCCATTGTTTCGTGTTCTGTCCTGTGTTGATACTTTTAATACCCTATTAATATCCCCCCGGTTATGTCCATTCATCCACTTGTAAACCTCTATCATGTCACCCCTAACTCTTCGCCTTTCCAGTGAATGCAACTTAAGCTTTGTTAATCTTTCTTCATATGAAAGATTTCTAATTTGGGGAATTAACTTAGTCATCCTACGCTGGACACGTTCAAGTGAATTTATATCCATTCTATAATATGGCGACCAAAACTGAACTGCATAATCTAAATGGGGCCTAACTAGAGCAAGATATAGCTTGAGAACCACACCAGGTGTCTTGTTACTAACGCTGCGATTAATAAATCCAAGTGTCCGATTTGCCTTATTACGAACATTTATGCATTGATCCTTTTGTTTTAAATTCTTACTAATCATAACTCCCAGATCCCTTTCGCAATCCGACTTCGCAATCACAACACCATCTAGCTCGTATCTTGTAACTCTATCATCATTACCTAACCTCAGAACTTTACATTTATCAGCATTAAACTGCATCTGCCAATCCTTTGACCATTTCAAAACCCTATCTAGATCAACTTGAAGTGATAGTGAGTCCTCCTCCGAATTAATTTCCCTACCGATTTTCGTATCATCGGCAAATTTGCAAATGTTGCTACTCAAACCTGAATCTAAATCATTTATATATATTATAAACAACAGAGGTCCCAGGACAGAGCCTTGAGGCACTCCACTTACAACATTTTCCCACTCTGACTTGATTCCATTTATACTAACTCTCTGTTTCCTTTGGTATATCCATGCCCTAATCCAGCTTAATATAGCACCCCCAATACCATGAGACTATTTTTTTAATCAGTCTTTCATGTGGCACTGTATCAAAAGCTTTGCTAAAGTCAAGGTATACAACATCGCAATCCTTACCACTATCAACTGCCTCAACAATGCTAGAATAAAAAGATAACAAATTTGTTAAACATGAACGGCCATTTATAAAACCATGTTGCGACTCAATTATTAATTTATGTTTTTCAAGATGAAGACGAATTTTATTTGCTATTATAGATTCGAGTAACTTTCCCACAATAGACGTTAGGCTAATTGGTCGATAGTTAGATGCAAGTGATCCATCTCCTTTCTTAAAAACTGGTATCACATTAGCAACTTTCCAAAACTCTGGCACTCTGCCTGACTCTATTGATTTATTAAATATGGTTGACAGTGGGTCACAAAGCTCCTCTTTGCATTCTTTAAGCACCCTAGCAAACACTTCATCCGGCCCTGGGGATTTGTTTGGTTTGAGTTTTACTATTTGTTTAAGAACATCCTCCCTGGTAACTGCTAAACTCGTCAACCTGTCCTCGTCCCCACCCACAGACTTGTTCGGCTGAAGGCATATTGTTAAGTTCCTCTTTAGTAAATACAGATACAAAATATTTATTAAAAATACTACTCATCTCTTCATCACTATCTGTTATTTGACCTGTCTCAGTTTTTAATGGACCTATCCTTTCCCTAGTCTTAGTACGATATAACTGAAAAAACCCTTTAGGATTTGTCTTTGCTTGCCCTGCTATGCGAACTTCATAGTTTCTTTTTGCTTTCCTTATCTCTTTTTTAACATTTCTAACCAGTTGTACGAATTCCTGTTCTAAAGTGACCTCCCCATTTTTAATCCTTTTGTACCAAGCTCTCTTTTTACCTATAAGGTTCTTCAAATTCTTTGTTATCCACTTTGGGTCATTAGTATTCGATCTATTCAATTTGTATGGTATACTACGTTCCTGTGCTTTGTTTAGAATATTCTTAAATAAGTTATATATTGAATCCACATCGAAATCCCCATTTAAGTCACCTATCGCTGGGTTCATGTCTCGCTCCAAGACCGGCCCACACCCCATACCCAAGCCTTTCCAATCAATTTGACCCAAAAAATTTCTTAGGCTATTAAAATCAGCTTTTCGAAAATCTGGCACTTTAACAGAATTTTCTCCTACTGGTCTATTCCATTCTATGCTAAATCTGATTTCTTTGTGATCACTGCTCCCTAGCTCACTCCCTATTTCGATGTCATTAATTTGCGTTTCCCTGTTAGTTAACACTAAATCTAAAATATTATTTTCCCGTGTTGGTTCCTTAATGTGTTGCGTAAGAAAGCAATCGTCAATTAATTCTAGAAAATCTTCTGCTTCACTATTCCCTGTTTTGTTCAACCAGTTTATTCCGCTAAAATTAAAGTCACCCATGACATAAATACTGTTAGATCTAGATGCTCTAGATATTTCATCCCATAGATGCTTTGCTTCCATTCTGTCTAAATTTGGTGGCCTATATATTACTCCTATTATAATATTATTAGCTTTTTCGTTTAATTCAATCCAAATAGTTTCTGTGTGTGGCTCTGTTTTGATTCCCTCTTTGAGACTACATTTCAAATTGTCCCTAACATATATGGCTACTCCACCTCCTCGTCTAATATATCTATCTGTGTGAAATAGTTTAAATCCATATATTTGATATTCAGCTAATAGTTCTCTATTTTCTACATTCATCCACGTTTCGGTAAGTGCAATAATATCTATTTTTTCTGTGCAGACAAGAGCATTTAATTCGTTAATTTTATTTCTTAGACTTCTACTGTTAGTGAAATATACCCTAAGTGAATTGTTATTTTGCGGACCTTCTCTTTCCCTGATCGTTTTGCCAATTCCTTTCTCCCACAAACACATACTTTTATTACCTCCTTCCTCCAAATCAATTCCCATACCTCTATCTACTAACAGTTTAAACCCAAACAAACACCTCTAACCACTTCTTCTAGCGAGTTCGCAACAGCAACAACCCCAGCTCTCGATAGATGCACCCCATCACGAGCATACATTTCATTTCTTCCATAGAAGTGTTCCCAGTTGTCTATGAAAGATATTGCATTTGATTTGCAATATCTTTCCAGCCGGCAATTGACACCAAGTGCCCTCGATATCCATTCATTTCCCACTCCCTTTCTTGGAAGAATGCCACATATGATCGGGATTCCTCCCTTGCTCCTAACTAACTCTATGGCTGTTTTATACCTCTGAATCAGTTCCTCACTCCTGACTCGACCAACATCATTTCCTCCCACGCTAATGCAAATAATGGGATTGTTCCCATTACCAGCCATAATATCATTCATGTTGTTTATAATATCACCAATGCCAGCTCCGGGATAGCAAACCCTTAACCTGTTCCCCCTATCTCTAGCACAAAACGTTCTATCCAAATACCTTATCTGGGAATCTCCCACAACTAATGTTTGCTTAGGTACTTCCTTTACTTTCTGAGGGGCCTGCGCTTCCTTTCTCTTCGTTGCTTTCCCTTTTGCGCGATCCACAGTCTCTCCACAGCACTCGTCCTCCAAAACGTCAAATGAATTTGAAGTTGCTATGGCGTTTGAAGGCGGCTTTATCAAAGTCTTCTTAAGGCCCCTGTCTTTCGCAACTCTCCAAGACGAGGTCCCTTTACTGCTGGTCTCCTCCTTCGTTACTTCTCGTTGTTTTTTAAGCTGACGCACCTCCTCCCGCAGAGAGTCCAACTCTGTCCTCAGGGCTCCCACTAGAGTCACCAGGTCCTTCACTACAACTTCCATATTGCTATGATAATATAACAACACTCAGGAGCTCCGGTTAACACAACCTCTCACTGTGACTTCACCTGACCGACTCATATCTAGATCATATATATATATTAATATATTAAAAACTTGCGTCAAACTATCGGCCAATTAGCCTAACGTCTATTGTGGGAAAGATACTTGAATCAATAATTGCAAATACAATTCGTCTCCATCTTGAAAAACATAAATTAATAAATGAGTCGCAACATGGTTTTACAAATGGCCGTTCATGTTCAACTATGCTGGAATAAAAAGTTAGCAAATTTGTTAAAGTAGTTGATAGTGGTAAGGATTGTGATGTTGGGTACCTTGACTTTAGCAAAGCTTTTGATACAGTGCCACATGAAAGACTAATTAAAAAAATAGAAGCTCATGGTATTGGTGCTATATTAACTTGGATTAGGGCATGGCTATTCCAAAGGAAACAGAGTTAGTATAAATGGGGTTAAGTCAGAGTGGGATAATGTTGTTAGTGGAGTACCTCAGGGCTCTGTCCTGGGACCTCTGTTGTTTTTAATATATATAAATGATTTAGATTCAGGTTTGAGTAGCAACATTTGCAAATTTGCCGATGATACGAAAATCGGTAGGGAAATTAATTCGGAGTAGGACTCACTATCACTTCAAGTTGATCTAGATAGGGTTTTACATAAGAACATAAGAACAAAGGTAACTGCAGAAGGCCTATTGGCCCATACGAACATAAGAACATAAGAACATAAGAACAAAAGTAACTGCAGAAGGCCTATTGGCCCATACGAGGCAGCTCCTATTCTATAACCACCCAATCCCACTCATATACTTGTCCAACCCGTGCTTGAAACAATCGAGGGACCCCACCTCCACAATGTTACGCGGCAATTGGTTCCACAAATCAACAACCCTGTTACTGAACCAGTATTTACCCAAGTCTTTCCTAAATCTAAACTTATCCAATTTATATCCATTGTTTCGTGTTCTGTCCTGTGTTGATACTTTTAATACCCTATTAATATCCCCCCGGTTATGTCCATTCATCCACTTGTAAACCTCTATCATGTCACCCCTAACTCTTCGCCTTTCCAGTGAATGCAACTTAAGCTTTGTTAATCTTTCTTCATATGAAAGATTTCTAATTTGGGGAATTAACTTAGTCATCCTACGCTGGACACGTTCAAGTGAATTTATATCCATTCTATAATATGGCGACCAAAACTGAACTGCATAATCTAAATGGGGCCTAACTAGAGCAAGATATAGCTTGAGAACCACACCAGGTGTCTTGTTACTAACGCTGCGATTAATAAATCCAAGTGTCCGATTTGCCTTATTACGAACATTTATGCATTGATCCTTTTGTTTTAAATTCTTACTAATCATAACTCCCAGATCCCTTTCGCAATCCGACTTCGCAATCACAACACCATCTAGCTCGTATCTTGTAACTCTATCATCATTACCTAACCTCAGAACTTTACATTTACGAGGCAGCTCCTATTCTATAACCACCCAATCCCACTCATATACTTGTCCAACCCGTGCTTGAAACAATCGAGGGACCCCACCTCCACAATGTTACGCGGCAATTGGTTCCACAAATCAACAACCCTGTTACTGAACCAGTATTTACCCAAGTCTTTCCTAAATCTAAACTTATCCAATTTATACCCATTGTTTCGTGTTCTGTCCTGTGTTGATACTTTTAATACCCTATTAATATCCCCCCGGTTATGTCCATTCATCCACTTGTAAACCTCTATCATGTAAGAACATAAGAACAAAGGTAACTGCAGAAGGCCTATTGGCCCATACGAGGCAGCTCCTATTCTATAACCACCCAATCCCACTCATATACTTGTCCAACCCGTGCTTGAAACAATCGAGGGACCCCACCTCCACAATGTTACGCGGCAATTGGTTCCACAAATCAACAACCCTGTTACTGAACCAGTATTTACCCAAGTCTTTCCTAAATCTAAACTTATCCAATTTATATCCATTGTTTCGTGTTCTGTCCTGTGTTGATACTTTTAATACCCTATTAATATGTTGTTATATTATCATAGCAATATGGATGCTGTTATATTATCACAGCAACATGGAAGCCGCAGCGAAGGACCCGGTGACCCCAGCGGGAGCCCCGAGGACAGAGCTGGACCCCCCGCGGGAGGAGGTGCGTCAGCCCAAAAAACAACGAGAAGCAACGAAGGAGGAGACCAGCAGCAAAGGGACCTCGTCCCGGAGAGCCGCGAAAGACAGGGGCCCCAAGAAGACCCCGACCCCGACACATGTCAACCCTAACTCTTCGCCTTTCCAGTGAATGCAACTTAAGCTTTGTTAATCTTTCTTCATATGAAAGATTTCTAATTTGGGGCTTTCTAATCTAAGTTTTGAAATGGTCAAATGATTGGCAAATGCAGTTTAATGCTGATAAATGTAAAGTTCTGAGGCTAGGTAATGATGATAGAGTTACAAGATACAAGCTAGATGGTGTTGAGATTGCGAAAGGGATCTGGGAGTTATGATTAGTAAGAATTTAAAACAAAAAGATCAATGCATGAATGTTCATAATAAGGCGAATAGGACACTGGGATTTATTAATCGAAGCGTTAGTAACAAGACACCTGGTGTGGTTCTTAAGCTATATCTTGCTCTGGTTAGGCCCCATTTAGATTATGTAGTTCAGTTTTGGTCGCCGTATTATAGAATGGATATAAATTCACTTGAACGTGTCCAACGCAGGATAACCAAGTTAATTCCCCAAATTAGAAATCTTTCATATGAAGAAAGATTAACAAAGCTTAAGTTGCATTCACTGGAAAGGCGAAGAGTTAGGGGTGACATGATAGAGGTTTACAAGTGGATGAATGGACATAACAGGGGGGATATTAATAGGGTATTAAAAATATCAACACAAGACAGAACACGAAACAATGGGTATAAATTGGATAAGTTTAGATTTAGGAAAGACTTGGGTAAATACTGGTTCAGTAACAGGGTTGTTGATTTGTGGAACCAATTGCCGCGTAACGTGGTGGAGGTGGTGTCCCTCGATTGTTTCAAGCGCGGGTTGGACAAGTATATAAGTGGGATTGGGTGGTTATAGAATAGGAGCTGCCTCGTATGGGCCAATAGGCCTTCTGCAGTTACCTTTGTTCTTATGTTCTTATGTTCTTAACTATTTAGCGTAGAAGCGAGGAGCCTCATAGATGACGCGACTCAGGTTGAAACAGGAGGAGTCGTGCCAAGTGACACCATCGTTATACTGGTTGTTTAACACCGCCAGACAGTCCTCGTTGCCTTCATCGTTGTCTGGCTGTGGTAGTCCTCGACTGGGGAAGACAAGTGGTACTCAATGCCATTAGCATTACCAGTCGACACCAATAGTTTTGTTTACGGTCAACAAACCAGTTCTCACCTGCCGGTGCTAGACCAGTTAGAGTAGGGAGAGGAAGTGCCAATACCTCGAGTTACGTTTGTTGCCGCTCGTCCAGATGTCGCTGATGTAGTCTGAAATTATACCATTTCATTACGTCCAAGTTTTTCACTCAAGGCCTAGTTAAACACCAAGAGCAGCTTGTCAACTTACGTGCAATCATGAACCTGGAAATTAACTCTTGCTTCCTGTTACTGTCAATACTGACGGCCTGGAAGCCGTTGCCAAGGCCAGAGCAGTAATAGGTTGCTTGCTCCCAGGTGTAGAGTCCACCAGAGTCGTGACACCATGAGAAGTGATACGCTCTGCCGTCCTCTACCTCGTCAACCTGACAAGTAGGAATATAAATTATGGAGGCTAATTTTAAGTACCATTTAACCTTAAAACTGCTATATGTTAGGATAATAAAACCTTACCAGGGGTTTAGCAACCATGGTTGCACCGAGATGAAGTTGGGTGGAAGGTAAAGGGAGGCAGCAGTGGAGATGTTTGTTGAGGCTGAGGAATGAAGACCTGAGTCTGGCTTGGTAGTTGTGGCTGAACAAACACAGGTTGTTGGGCTGGTAGTCGTGGGAAGGGTTACTGGGGTTGAGGAGGTTGGGTGGGGCCGCCTTCAGATACCGAGAGGTTTCCAGTTGAGGTAACGAATGGCCTGTCAACAGTGACTCCCAAGATGGCGGGAGCAGCGTCGTTCCTAATGAAGTATTGGGCGCAGGATGGCATCACTGCCGCCGCCATCACCAGAAATAATATGATAATCATCTGTAATTAGAGTAGTATTCGTTAAAGAAATTCAGTAAACCCAAGTTATAGCAATGGTAGCTGAAGGGGGAGTTTAGCGAGGCCGATCAGTTTAAAACCGACAACTAACACGTTAAGAAGTTAACCATTTATAACTTCACTTTGGAAGTTCATACATTGACCGTTTTATTAGCTTTAGTGCATGCTACTTTAAATATAGTTAAGAAGATTTTAACCAAGGATTTGAGCATAGAGAAAACATTGACAGTAGCTATCCAATGTTTACAGTAATTACTCTACGGGTTAGTTTAAATCATGTTAGAGAGATACAGCTATTCCAGCGAGAAGTTTTCAGTGTAACTTTTGCACCATTGTCAGAGCAATAATCTATGTTATACACCCGACCTCGGGGGAGGGGGGGGGGGGAAAGCACAGCCAAAACTATCTTGCCTCCAATGAGTCTGATCCCAACAGCTTGACAAGTATAAAATGCATGTTATGAAAATCAAATTTAAATTATTTCCCCTCTCCCCAGCCTCTCGCATTTCTAGGTTAATGTGTCTCATGTTAAGTCTTAACTACTATAGGCGAGGTTTGGTTCTCAGTCCGGGTATACGCTTGGTTGGTGTTATGATCTCAGCCTACAGGAGAAACGAGTCTCCCTCCTTGAGAGTTATTCAGCAAGCCTGACCTGATTAGAAGGTCTAGCAAATATTGAGGTGATAACCCATTAAAAATAGTATGGTGGATTCAATGAACAGTTTAAGATTATGGGCAGTGAAGAAGGAAACAGATAAATGACTGGTTAGAAGATGTGGACATTTTGCTGGAGGCGTGAGGCTCGCTTCTGGAGGGGCTTTGACCTCACTTGAGTGCCAGACATCGCAGGGGAAAGCGGCGCTCCGTTGAGCTCCCGCCAGAAGGGAACCCCTAGTGATATATCTCGAAGAGAAGAGAAGTGTGCAGACGTACCAGCTGTGGAACCGAGCTGGGAACGTTGTGGTCTCAAGTCCTGGTCGACGAAGTGTTTATTAAATCGCCCAGAGGCATTATTGTGGGCCGTGGAAGCGCCGTGACCAGACGCCGTCAGAGGGAGAGCGCCCTCGACCAGTTAATCTGTGGTAAGCACGATATACGCCAGTTCATAGTGATTGCTTGTAGTTGGTCGTGTGCCCAGCGACAGTAGCGATGTTTATTTATAAGTTAGACATGTTTTAATAAGGCAGAAAGCCTGAAATAGGAGAGTGAAGAGGGAGGAACACGGAGCGACGTCCGTCCCATCTGAGCTCTGACAGACGACTGAGGGAGCCCGGCTCCTGACGGAGGAAGACCCTCCCAGCGAGTGAGGACCGCCGCCAGGCGAGGTGGAGTATGGACCCGCCCAAAACGGGGGAGTACACTCTCACTGTATGTAGAGGACAGATAGAGGTTTGAGGCAAGCATATTGTGTGGTTATTTTTGTTTGTGTGTTAAAGGGGAACATTTTATTAGAGTGTCGATGGGTTGCAGGTTTGTCTTTGGGGAAGAAGTTGCTGAGAACTTCGAAGCCAGCATAGATGAAGTAATTGATGAGACTCCAAGGTAGTGAAGCAGAGGACCTCGAGCTTTGAGGAGAAGCAGTGAAGAGGAGTGTCACATGCTTCTGTAGAGGTGGTGAAGCACCATAGTTGCTCGAGGGAACTTCATGGTGTAGCAGCCAAGAGAGCTGTGGAGGAACCTAACAGAAAGGTGAAGCACCGTAGTTGCTCAAGGAAACTTCATGATAGCAGCCTGAAGGAGCTGCAGAGGATCCTGGTAGTGAAGCCCGGAAGAACCTAAAGATATCAGGGTAGTGAACTTCCAGAGGTGGAAGGGAAGTTCTGGTGGATTACTTGTAGCGAGTTGATAGTGTTTGGTTGTCATTAGTGTGCAAGACGCAGTGAGAGGTGAGTGGTTGTTTGCATTCTTATGTCAAGGAGTGTTTTATTCTGAAGTTTAGAGTTGCAGTCGTAGGCTTGATTACCTACAGATGTATGTGTTTGAGGACTGATAGAGTGATCGATTGATCATTGTTGTGTATCAATGAACATTTATACTGATATATGTTATTGCATTCAAATGCCGATTTTCTATATATATATTATCTTGCTGATGGTGCAACAGTGTATGTAGACTTGATCAACTTGAGGTGGTTGATAGTATCAGGTGGTGAACCAGGAGATAGGATACCACTTGATAAGCTGATAATAGAGTTCTGATGATGTTGGAGTGCAACCTGATTGTAATATTATAGAGTATAGGATTCATTATTATTATACGTGTGTATGTATCGTGTATGTGCTTTGTCCAGTAAATGTATCCCAATTTGCTGGTGTTTGCCCTTGTCCTAGTGAGGCTTCCCAGGAGGTAGTAAAGAAGGAGAGAGAGAAAGAACCAAGAACCACTGCTGTGGACAGGGTAGAAGGTAATATTGATAAGTCAAAGGGGGATTGAGGAGATCATAACACCTAAGGAGAGAGTGGGGAGTCACAGCGGCTCGAGTGGGTGTGTGCACGTGACAACGAGGCTAAGTGTTGGAGCCGCATCCTCTAAATGTGTGACGTTGAGCCCCTCTCCAAGGGCCAGAAGCGCCTAGTGTGATCTCCTAGCGAGGTATAAGCACTCTACCGAGTTGTGGGTTGGGTTGTCCGCAAAGGAGGAGCCACGACGACAACACAACCAACCCACAGTCTATAATATTGGACAGGTTACTGTATATCAGGAACAGTGTCCTGTTAGTTTAATACACTCAAATGTTATTTGCATGAACTTTCTGTAGTGGGCAAAGCAACCGACCTTTCATAACCTTTAGGAAGCTTCAACTGATCTAGCTAGACTAATTCCATGCATATCACTTCCCAGTAACACGCTCATGTACACCTAACAGTGAATTATCATCACTAAATGCAGAGTGCCCATATTGTTTGGCCAGGAACATTTGCAGGTTTACAGATCATTTTGACTCTAGTGAAATGGTCCACTTTCAACCAAAGTAAGTAATTATCAATAGAAGGCACCAAACCGGGAAGGCTATGTAGCACCATCAAATGTGCAGGATAATCAGAGGGCGCTAAATATCACCAAGGATGCCAATACGAGAATAGAAACGCATAAGGCGAACAATATCAAAAGTATTCGAGTCACCAAGAATTCTATCGAGGTACAAGCGACCGCCCGGGACGGTCAGAAAACACGACACGCTCGTCCTGGAAGTCGGGACATTCAACAAGGATATGCACGTCCGTAAGAGGGACAATGCAATTTGGACAATAAGGAGCAGGGCGGCGCTCCGTTAAGTGACAGCGAGTTAAACGGGTATGGCCAATACATAACCTAGCCAGCGCCGTTACCCACCGCTGGTTACGGTGGGAGGAGGAAGGCCCCTGGGGACACACGACTCTTAAGAGTACGCAGATTGTTATTAATAACAGAAGACCAACAACTCTGCCAACGGCAAGGATGGAGGAATGAATAACTAGGTAAAAGTCAGAATAAGTAATACCTTTACTAGAGATGGGACTAGTGCAGATAGCTTCCTTAGCTGCAGCATCCACACACTCATTTAAAGACACCAACATGGCTAGGAACCCAGCAAAACAATCTACTTAAATTTACTGGAGATAAAAAACAGCCAATGTTTAATCTCAATGACCACCGGGTGGACTGGATTAAAGGACCCTAAAGCCATGAGAGCACTACGAGAGTCAACTACCACCACAAAGGAGGATTGACACCGGAAAAGCAGGAGACAGCATAGAGAATAGCATAAAGTTCTGCTGTGAAGATGCTAGCCTCCGGAAGGTGACAAGTGTGGTCAGGAAAAAAAAAAACAGTAGGCCACACTGTCAGCAGACTTTGACCAATCGGTGAAGATGGGAACGGAGTGGGAGCGAGAAGAAAATTGCTCGAGGAAGGGGAGTTTCAAAACTAAGGATGTGAGTGATGCTGCAAGGATTGCGCAAAATAACGAAGACTAGCGATCACGGCGATTCTGTAGAGACAAAGGCAGTGTCAGCGTACAAGCTGAGGGTAGGAGTTGAACGAGAAGCACCAGAGCTGAGGCACAACCCAGTATGGTGCAAAGGATCAAGACGGTGAAGAGTAGAAAGAGAAGCAGAAGAGTATGCAGGGCAACCATAATCGAGTTTAGACAGGACGAGAGAGGAATGCAAATAGAGGAGCGTGCGCCTATCCACGCCCCAAGAAGTTTGAGACAAAAATCTTCAGTAGGTTAAGGGCCTTAGAGCATTTCACACTGAGTAAGAGTCATGGGGCGACCAAAACAAACGAGTGTCAACGAATAACCAAAAGCTTCGTGGAATCTTTGTACTCTAGGAGATGACCATGAAGTGACAGAGGGACGAAGAACGACCCGCTTGAGTAAGTCATGGCACAAGTTTTAGTAGTAGAAAACATGAAGCCATGATTGGTTGCCCAAGATGACACGGCATCAATTGCAAGTTGAAGCCACTGTTGAAGGAGAGGCGAATCATCATCTCGACAGCAAAGATCAAAGGTCAACATAAAGTGCGGAGAAGATGCAAGAAGAAAGGGAGGAAAGAAGACCATTGAGGGCAACCAGAAAAAAAATAAAAATTTCCAACACTTCCTTGGGGCACACCTTCATACTGCCGAAAGAGGCACAGAGTGGTACCAAGCCTGACTAAAGGTACGACGAGAGAGAAAGCTTTGAAGGAAGAGAGGGAGTTTACCACGAAGGACAGAAGAACGAAGTTGGGACCGAATATGGTATCTCCAAGTCGTGTCATAAGCCTTTTCTAGGTCAAAAAGGACAGCAACAACGGAGGTCTTCGCAGCAAAAGCAATACGAATATAGACCTCCAAGTTCACCAGGACATCAGTCGTGCTGCAGCACTTGCGAAAACCAAATTGAGAAGGAGGTGGTGGTGGTGGTTGTTGTTGTGTTCCAAGAACCACATCAGACGGACATTTACCATACGCTCAAAGAGCTTGCAAACAACTCTCGAGAGCAATAGGGCGAAAGTTCTTAGGGGATGTACCTAGAGACCCCGGTTTCCGAATAGGGAGTACAATGGCATCGAGCCAGTCCTCAGAGACTGACGACGATTCGTAGACCTAGTAATACAGACTCGGTAAATACTGAGACGTGCACGAAAGGAGATGGCGAAGCATTTCAATGAACGTCATCGGAGCCCGCTGCCGTAGATCGGCAGAGGGCCAGGGCAGACTGAAGTTTAGAAAGAGAAAAGATTATAGGGAAGGCAGAGATGAGTGTGTAAATCTAAAGGATAACATTCAAGAACAGGCTTACGAAGAAGGAAGGATTGAGAACCAGAGCTAACAAAAGTGGGAACCTAGTTCGGTCGCGACCTTCACTTGATCCGCCACAAGACTTCCATGGAGAACCGGGGAGACATCGGGAACGAACTTACCCGCAATCTTGCGGATCTTCTTTCAGATATGCGGCAGAGGAGTATCTGACGTAATGGTAGAAACAAAATTTCCAACTCTCCCGTTTAACTGTGTGGATGGTCCTACTTGCCACTGCACTTGCCTTCCGAAACAATAAATGAACCAGCTGTCTGCCGGTGCCGGTATTTCTTCCAGGCTGCACGCTTACAGCCCGAGTACAGTCCGTATTTCACCAGGGAACGCACTTCCGTGTCCCCCAGGAGGAAGAGCGAGGAATAGAGCTGAGGGCAGCGTTGACGCCACTGTCAAAAAAAAAAAAAGAAAAAGGAGGGCGCAAGGAAGAGACAGAGGAGAGGTCAGAGAGAGTAACACGGAGGGTGAATAGGCACCAGTCAGCCTTGGCAAACTGCCACCTAGGGAAGGAGAGGAGAGGGTGGAAAGAGAAAAAAAAAGATAGGGAAATGATCACTTATAGAGGTCATCAAGAACCTGCCACGTGAAATAAGTAAAGGGACGACGAGCAGAGAGAAAGATCAAGACAGGAAAGTGTGCGAGTTTGAGAGTCCACACAAGTGGGCTCAGATTTCAGAAGAGATAGAGAAGAAACGAGGACGAACGGTTCGAGAAGACGGCCTTGGGTGTTTGTCAGAAAATCACCCCAGAGGGAATGTCGACAGTTGAAATCACCCAAAAGGAGCACCGGCAAGGAGTCCAGGAGGTGCTTAAGATTAGGAAGGGAAAGTGGAACATTTGGAGGGAGATAAATGGAACAGACTGTATATCACTTACCCCCACCCCCACCCCCCCCCAAAAAAAAAAAAAAAAAAAAAAAAAAAAAAAAAAAAAAAAAAAAAAACACGGGCAGCAGAACAATGGAGAGGTGACAGAAGTAGGGGGGGGGGCGAAGGGAATATCAGAAGAGAGCAGTAGAGTTATGGGCCCCAGCAAGAGCAAGGGGGAGTGGGAGAGAAAGAAAGGAATAACCACGAAAGTGACCAGGACAAGCACCAAGCATTGGTTCCTGGAGACAAACACTAAGTGGTGAAAACTAATTGGAGCTCATGGAAGTTGGCATAAAATCCACGAATATTCCACTGAAAAATAGACATTATCAAAGAGAAAGGACAGTAACAGAACAAGAAAAATAAAGGTAAGGAAGAACAGTTTATTAAAGAATCTCAGGATTAGCAAAATCAGGGTTAGGGGGCCATAGGTAAACTTGGTAAGGAGAGAGGGAAGGGAGTGGGAGAACAGACCAGAGGTGGACTGACGGGGTCCGGAGGAGACAACCGAGAGGGGCAGGCAAGGACAGCTTAAGGATGGGGGGGGGGGGGCAGAAATCAGGTAGTGCACCTCAGCAAGGGCAGCAGCCGAGAGGGAATCGGGGGGGGGGGGGGGTGGAAGAAATCTGCACATCTGGGACAGTGGATCCGACCACCGAAATGGGAGGTGGGCGTAGTGACAGAGGGAGGGGGCGAGGAAGAGTGAAACTTCCTTACCCACTGGAGAGGAGCCAGGCTTACGTTTCTGACAGAGACAGGCGTTCCAGTAACAACGTACTGGGCGAGAGACTATGGTCTCGGCAGGAGAAGAGGAACGGGAGCGAACACGAGTGCTGGGAGGATGATGGCTATCAGCCTGGACAGACAAGTGGCACGGAGGGTCAAGAGATTTGGGGGAAGACAAAAGAGATATGGAGGACTGGTTAGGAAAGGGGGGGGGGGGGTGAACCCCAGATGGAGAACCAGGAGGGAGATCTTCCGAAACAGGAGGCAAAGGAATAGGGGAGGAGGTGGTCGGGTTTAAGGCCTGGAAACAATTTTGAGACCGAGGAAGACGGGAACGACGAGGAGGTAGAATGCAACACGCAAGCGTAGGATACGCCCGCGAAAGGGGCGAGACGACGAACTTGGCGTCTCGCTTCAGTAAAAGACAGACGATCACGGTGCTTCAAGTTGAGGATGATTTCCTCGAGTTTGTAGTGTATGCACGAGCACGAGAAGGTAGGGTGGGCCTCACCACAATTGAAGCAGCGAGCCTGGGGAGAAGTGCACTCTGACTTAGAATGACTATCGTCCCCACACATGGGGCATAAATACACAGTACTGGTGCATTTGAGCACACCGTGTCCAAACTTCCAACACTTATTGCAAAGTCTGGGAGAGGGAATGTACTCTTGAACGGAGCATCTGGCACCAACAAGAATAACAGAGGGCGGAAGGGGCCCCCCTACTAACAAAAGGTGATTTTTACAACTGTAATGGGCTGACGGCGACGACCACGAGGGGGTCTAATAAATGTGTCCACCTGGAGGACAGAATGGCCTTGGGCTTCGAGGATGCTTAATATCCTCTTGGCAATCTTTGAGGTCCCAAGCACCAGTTGCAACATGATGTTGGAAGAGAACTATGCCAACACTGGCTTTTAACCAAGCGTTTTTAAGAGACCCGAACAGGGGTCTCTCCAATGCAGGACAAAGCGGCTAAGCGAGTAGCAGCATCCCAAGAAGGAGCAGCGAAGACACACTTGCCACAACTGGAGTTAAAAGTAACGGAGGCATCTACTGAATCAACAAGGCGTTTATAGAGGAAGAAATCAGGAGGATTAGAATCCAGATGGTGGAGATCAAAGTATTTAGGCCACGTAGCAGGACCAAACAAGGCCTTGTAAGTATTATTGCGGGAAGGGATCATGCGAGTGCGGCCGTGGCGGCGTCGAGAACCACCAAGAGACTGGGGGGGGGGGGGGGGGATAAAAGGGGCAGTAGTCACAGCGAGAGGAAGCCGTGCCAGGGGGACGAGGTGGTCACCACTCAGGGTTGGGAACGCTACCCTACCGCAGAGGGAGGGAAGCAGAGCTGAGGGCAGAAGTCAGGGGGTCGGGGCCCCAATGCAGTGGGGCTACAGGGCTTGGGCTTCCAACAAGTTGGACTCTGGGGCTTGGTCGCCCACTCCACGAGTCGGAGAAGGTACAAGGGAAACATCTGCTATGAAAATGAGGGGGAAAAAAAATAAAAAAAAAAAACTTTCATTCACGAATGTGCCCCACACCCACCATGGGTGTGGGGGCACATTCGATGGATGAACACCATCCACAATTAGAGGCAGGACACCCAACAAGAAGCTATTGCCGATCTCGCCGCCGCCGCCGCCGCCCCCCCCCCCCCTTAAGGGTTGCGTCGTGAGTATACTCCCCATAAACGCCGCCGTAAGAACCTTGAGTCCGTCGAGAGCGGGTTCAGTGACGAAAGGAGGATTGACAATAAAAGGTTCCCCTCGCTCGCGACGTTGGGTACTACAGTTCTACGGGTGCAAGAGCATGCCTCCTCAAGCACCCGGGCGTCAAAAATAGAACTCCAAAGGAATATCCAAAACAAGCAAAAGGTCGGCAGGAAACGACAAGCAGATAGAAGAGGGGGGGTGGAGAAAAAACGAAATAGAAGGAAAAGGAAAAAGGAGTCCAGCAAAATTCATGAGGACAGCAGCAGGAGCACAAGGCTACAAAAAGGACAGGGGGACAGCCCTAAGGAGCATCACACTCCGGCAACCGCCCACGAAGCCACCCCCCGGCAGCAACAAGCTGTACAGGAAGGGGGACTTTTAACCTAAGCTTACCCAAGCTCGATCAGTTTTCTGCAAGGTCTTCATCTCAGGTTAGCCCAGGTACCAATCAAATGTTTGGAGGGTGCCGGGTGATAAAGTCATGGTTCAACAGTTTCATGTAGTTGGTGTAGTAGTCGTTACCGCATCCTAATTCCCCCCCCCCCCCAACCGTGGTTAGAGACTGGTTTTCCTTTAACACATTTAATGTATCCAACACTGTTGGACGTAACCGTTATGTAGCATTTGTTGAACGGAAAATAGAGAATTCGCTCGAGTTTCTCTTGGTTGCAAATGCAAGGGGATGAGCTTATGTTATGGTTAACCTTACTTTAAAATATATAGGATATTCCATTTCCTCCACATTTGGTTGTTATATTTTATTGAAAACCTAGGTCTAAGCAATTAGCATATTAACTGCTATGAGGTTATCTACCAGATGTCTGTTAGTCATTTCAATTACCACCAGGCTCTATACTTTTGGCTTTAGAAAGTAATTGCAGTAAACATAACCGCCGCCCCACCACAAATGTATCACGTGGGTTGACACATTGAACAGTGGGAGGTGGGGGTGTGAGGAGGGTGTCTGATGGCTGTGTTGTCCCCCGGGTGGGTGTGGTATGCTTGTTGAGAAGACATGGGGTCTTACCTGCCTCCATTGAAGAGGACCTCGTCGGCTGGTCTGGCTTTTATGGTGCCAGTGGACCACTTTTTGGTTGGTTTTGCCCTGGTGGATGTTTTCCATGTGCAATTGTCGGAATTGGTGGGCATCCAGCTGCTGCAGGGGAACAGCGCCGTGGTCAAGCATTGCCTTGTATGTGTCGGTGCATGGTGGCCCCTTCGAGTTTAACGACGATTAACTGCAGTGTTTGGACGGTTTGGTGCTGTGCTAAGCATTCGTTGGGACAAGGTACTTGCAGGGCACTGTACTGGGATGCTTGACGCTTCCCACACCCTGACCATGTCTCTGAAGAGTAGTGTTCCGTGTTCCGTGTCCGTGTCGGGTTATACGCTTCGTTGCCAGTATCGGGGGCCACCGCGCTCCTGTTACAGGTGTGGTACTGTGGGTCATCTCGCTGCGGCGTGCGAGCAACTGGCAGGGTGCATGTTTTTCGTGAGGAGGACTTTCCACCCCTGTTGACACCAGACGCTTCTGAGGATGGAGCGAGTGCTGTACCTGAGGCGCCCGATTGTCTGCTGCTCTGCCTGTTGAGGCGGTTACTATGCCTTATACGTCCAGTCTTACCTGCTGTGGTCCCGGAGGTAGTTGTTGCGCCGGAGTGCAAGAACGTCGAGCCGTCGCCCACACTGCGTGTGGTGGATGTCCCGGTGGATGTCCATGTCACATCCCCATCTGTGGTACCAGCTCCCGGGGATGCGGGTCCTGTTTTGGAAAGGGGGGCTTCGGCAGGAGGAGGTGCCTGCCGTGTCTGTGTGTGTGTGTGTGTGTGTGTGTGTGTGTGTTCGCAACTGTAGTTCTGCTCTTTCCATTTCTTTGCAGAAGCGTGTGCGTCGGTGTTCTTGGGCCGTTTCCCTGGATGATGCAGACAGTGTGGGTGATGTGGTCTCTGGACTCTTCAGACGGTGTGGATGTGAAGATGGTGGCTGTGCTTGCGAAGGGGACTGCGTTGGCCTGTCTCTAAGCGTTTGCGGCGGGCTCGGAGTGTGTCTCCCCTTTGTGGTGTGCCTTTGGAGATGGTGGGGGGAGTATTGTGATCTGGCGCCCCACGCCGATGGTGCTGTGAGGGGCTCCGAAGTGGCTACCTGTGCGTCACCTGCTGTTGAATCTCCGCAATGGTGAGTTGCCCCTGATGATCGGGACCTCGTCGTGGTGTTGCAGAAAGATGCGCGCCAGGGTTGCCTCGGCTCCTGTGCCCTATGATGGGGTCGATGCCGCACCTGCATCCCCTGCAGTTCCCCCCCCCTCCTCCATTGCCCCGGTCTGGGAGGCAATGAAGGTGAGGGGGGGGGGGGGGAAGCCTAGTCCTGACTGCTGGGGTCGTGCCCTGTGGGGTCCGGTGTTAGGCCCTTATCAGGATGCCCGGGTGCTTCCGATCCCGTGGTGCTCGTCCACTGTCTGGGTGTTGCAGGCGAAGCAGTTTGTTTATAGGGTGCCAGATAAGATGTCTCAGCCGTGGCCACTGCCTGGTGGCCGGGTGCCTGACGACACGTGGGTGGTTTGGGAAGTGAATTGCTTGCGGTTTCCGATATACAAGTTCCCGGAGAAATATTAGTTAACCGTTTTGCGCACAACACTACGCAGAGCGTGGAATTGGCTGCCGCCGTGAACTCGTAACCCGGCCTATGGTGCAGGGAGTCTCCCTCTAACGTCCGCCTGTTTTCATCGCCGCCACTCTACGGCCCGAAACATCTAACACTTGACTTTCTTCTCCATATCAACGCATCTCCCTAGATTTGTCCTGGTGCAGTCATCGGGAGGGTAAACCCTTCATGCAAACTGCACCTATTCGAGAAGAACAGGGGGGGGGGGGAAACAAATATAGATTTCTATTTAGGAGTATTGTGTTAGATTTTAAAACTCACTCCCACTATACTATGACCTGGGGCCACGAGGCAAGACTTGCAGTGTGTGTAGAAATAAACTGCCACCAAGAGTTTAGTTAGGTACAGGAGTGGAAGAAAGGTGGCATTTTGAAGGCTGTGGGGATATTTCGTCAATTGAAACGAAAACTAGAAAATTTCGAATATTCTCAAATTGCAATTGACAGTCAGCGATGATATACATCGGGATCCACCAGTAGGCAAGGCGTTTACTAGTTATGTCAGTACACGAGTGTGGTGGAAACCACCAGGACGTTCCCCTGGTGTCCCTGCTAGTGTTTACATTGGGCGATTGTTGGTTACCCTGTCGGGTGGTTGTTTACCACTGCAGGGTGACTTTCAGTCTCAGTATGGGGGACTTACGTGCCACCATTGAGGAGGAAGGACTCTGCTGGGCTGACATTTACCCGTTGGGTGGATATTGGCATCGTCAGCAACACTATTTGCAATTATGGGCGTGAAAGTGAAAGATCTGACAGTACGAGGACAAAGTGGTGGGGCTGAGCGACGGTCTGCTCTGACGGATGCGAGTACACATACGTGTCTATTAAGAATGCGCCATGTGAAATGTCCGAGGATCTTCTCCGTCGGGCTCTTGCCAGGTATGGGCCATTTGTGTCTGTAGATACACAACCGAGGACGTCAAGGGACTAATGGTTACAGAACGGATAAGATGGTTCTTCATGGGAACGTGCCTCATCTCATGCTTGCTGGCTTTATGGTCCGCTTCTCCTACCGTGGGCAGACTGACACGTTTTAAATGTCGCCACGTTGGACATTCGATCGCTGCCTGTGACTAGGATGTATGATCGGATTAATGCGTTTCATGAAGCGAATTTGTCTCCCTTGCCCGAGAGTGAGGACGTCTTGTGGATGGTACCCCTTGTGAGAGGACGGATGCAGTGATGGGTGCAGCTCCAGTCAGTGGTGTGGGTGGGGACCCGTCGCTGCCGTCAGCTTCTTCATCTCTGCCGGCTCCAGCGCCTCCAGCTCCTGTTGGGTGTGGGCCGGTACCCCCTGTGGGCGAGGCAGTTTTTCCGGATCGCGTGTTAAACCGTGACCTACGGCCGGCTGTGGGCTCTACTTTGATGCCTCCTGCTGTGGAGGACAGTTCAGATGATCAGAGGCCTCTGTCCAAGCGTTCGCGGAGGGCTAGGAGTGTCGAACTCGTGGGTGGGCTGCAGTGTGAAGATGTGAATGATGATGATGTGATGGGGGTGGGCCTGCTGCTAGTGCCTCCCCTCCTTGGGAGGTTACCCCTAGTGATCGTGACTTCTTCACGGTGGTCTTCACAAAACTGTGCTGAGAGGCCTCTGATCCTGTGCCTGGTGGTAGGGGCCCTGGCAGGTGTGCATTCCCTGTGGTTCCCCCTGGAGTAAAGAACCGTGTGGCTACCCTTGCCCATCCCCTGGTGCTCTAACTCCTCGTGCTGCGCCACTCCCTGTGGTACCAGCCAATTGGATCCTGCTCAATGCGTCACAGGCTTTTGAACTTACTGTGGACAGCTGGGTGTATCCGGTGCCCCTATACTATTTGGGTACCGAGGGTGAAGTGTTTTGTTTATGGGGTGCCAGAGCTGATGCCTCAGCCTTGTGCGTCGCCTGGTAAACCGGTGATGTCAAGCTCTTTTGGGAGGCATACTGCTTGCAGTTTTCCGATAAATATGCGTAGTATTTGTGCTCGTTATATGCAACCCGGAAGGTTTATAACTTGTTTGATATGCATTTGTTGTTTGAATAGTTAAGGTCTTTGTGTAATTTCTTTTTTCTGTTCATACTGTAATGCATATTCCACGTGTTAGGCTGTTATCTACTGTGTTGCGTTTCTAATGGTGTCCTGTGTGTGCACACTTCTGGTGTGTGTGGTTTGGTGTTTTTTTTTGCCGGGTCCTGTGTGTTCCGGTATTTTCTTTCATGTGTGTCCGAGTTGTAGTTGCCATTTGTTTCCCCAGTTCCTGTGTGTTCTGGTCGAACGATAGTGCGTTTCTGTACCGTGTGTGCCAGTGTTCTGTGGTGGGTGTGTGGGTGTTTTTTTAATTTATTATTTTATACCTTAACTTCTGAATATTCACTTTGCACCCTTGTGCGTTTCTTTAATGCATGTAAATTTGCACACCCTGTCTGGGTTATGCAGTTTCTTATTGCGTGTTTTAATGAATTTTGTTTCGTGGGTTCTCATTTACATTTTGCTTTATGATGCTTGTCCACTTTCTGTTCTGTGTTCATATGTCACCAAAAAGTGGAACATTTTTATTTTATTGTTCTGTGTTGCTTTAATGTCAATTTGTGTTATGTTCTTGGGTGGAGTGTACTGGTGTAAGTTTTTTTTTTTGGTGCCTTTGTTGTAATGCTCTGTCGTTTATTTTGCTTTATAAATAGAAAAGAGTAGTCATGTCATTACATAAACACTTACGTAGAGCTTTGTCAAGCCCGATCTTCAACACTGACAAGTACTTTATATACAGTCAGAAGTATGCAAGGGCGAAATTGTGTACTTAACATGTTTAACAGTATCTACAAGTACCGTTTACTGGTATCCACCGAGGATACAAGGTTAGCCATCTTTAATGTGATAGACAAAAGGAATAGTAAGACTAATTTTAGGCAAGTCATTCTATAAAATTTTAGATTAAGGGTTTACGTAAATTAGGAGAAATAAGGAGTTACACATCAAGGTTCAGAGACTACATTGAAATACAAACTTAGTTTTCTCGTAAAACCTGTTACGTTAACTGCTACGCAATTTAAAGCTTGGTAGGAAGGGTCCTCAAATGACTTAACTGCTCTGGCCAGTTATTGGCATACAATGAGTTTGAGCCAAGTTATTAATACAAATTTAAAGTCATGGCCAAACAGAATTGTTTCCGTGTAGAAAACATAATAAGTTCCCCATACGATACTTTTTTTTTTTTTTTTTTTTTTTTTTTTTTTTTTACCAACTACCCAAGACAGTTTGTTTGGGGAGAGGGTAAATATCAAAGCTTTTAATGCCAATTACAAAAAAAAAACTTACATTCTAATAATAAGAGTCTTTAGGAATTCTATTATATTTATTCAAGAGAAATTAAAAGAGAACTTAATCAGATTTTACGATACTTCACACTAGCGGCAATTTAGTGTTTGGAGTTTAGGGCACTAGATTCCAATCCATTAGGATATACCATCGATTTTTTTTCTATCAAGTAACGTTATATTAAATAGCTAATTATTTAATTGACGAAGGTTTGACTTTGTCAGGACGTTACCAGTTTGGTCGTGATGGGAATAAAAAAAAATTAAATGATTGTTATGATATACATTTAACAATGCAATATCTACCATAATACTTGTTAGATAACTTAAAAATGAAATTTCCATACCAACAAAATACATATAACGAACACATCACCAAAATTTTACACAATAACACAAACCTTCGCTATGATAAGACGTCTTACTATGGAGGTGAGGAAGTAACTGACATGTTATGGCGCCAGCTCCCACTTTTATACTCACCACACTGCTTCTCATTGGTTAATAATGTCTTCAGCAACAGTTCCTTCTTGGCTTGTAATTGGCTACTCCTCAACAGGGGTCCAAGACGATAGTTACTCGTGCCTCTACGACCATAACATTCAAGTTGTCAGTTGCTGCTGCCAGAAGTGGCCATTGACAATATCAACAATGCAGGCAAGGGCCACTTAACTCCGTAACTAACCGAACATTACTTGATCTCCTTCCCTGCTAGGTAAATTTTGTTTATAAATTTATTATTTATAATCATTTACCTTATTGTTCATTACAACATAGAGATGAAGAAGAGAGGGATGAGAAGAAGACTTGCGTTCTCAAGACAGACACTCACAGATTACTCACCTGGCTCTGGGCGGAGGCGGACGTGTAGCCTGTGATTTCCTGCTTTACTGGCCGGTGGTAGTTCGTGTTTGTGAGCGGACCCTTGGGGCCGTGGCGGCTGGAGGGATGGCAGCCCCCCTCCCACCTCTGAAGTGGAGAGATACCATTGGCCTGGAATTTACTGGCCCAGCGTTTTACCTGACAGTTGAAGTGGTCATGTTGCAATATGTTGTGGGTGGATGCGGCGTCTGTGTGCGGCGTTCAACTTGTATCCGGGCATCGAGCTGTTGTGATATTTTGCTCCACGGCTGTGTATCGTGATTTTGTGGATCACTATGACGGAAGGATGTTTACTCTGCCTGAGGGTGGTGATTCGCTGGAAGTGTTGGACAGGTGCAGTGAGACTACCTATGTGGCAGTTCATGGTGCTCCCTTTGAGTTCCTGGACTCCCATCTCCAGCGTCACTTTACCCAGTATGGGCGGGTCTTGAGTGTCTAGATGAGTGCAACCTCCTTCGGGTAGTAGAAGGGTATCCCGAATGGGACCCACACTGTGGCGCTGTGCTTGAAGGACTCCATCCCTTCATCTCTCCTGCTTCTGGGCTTCATGGTACACGTATTCTATGGGAGTCAGCCCCAGACATGTTTTCGGTGCGGACTCACGGGCCATCAGGCTGCGGGTTGTGATGCGAGCCGGGTCGGACCTGTGAACCACTTCAGGAAGGAGGACTTTAACCTGTTGGCAGTCCTGAACCTGTCGGAAGGTGCTGCTGTGATGAGTGCTACTCCTCATTCGTCTGGTGCTCCGTTGCCGGTCTCTGATGCCAGCCTCGATGTGGCTTTGGGTGTGGGTGTTGGGGTGGTAGTGCATCCCCGTCTCCCGCACCTCAGCCACCCCTTCCTGCCCCGTCTCAAGTACCGTCTCCAGTTATGTGTCCTATGGTATGTGGTCTCGTGCCCCCGCTCGTCGACGCTGCACCCCGACTTGTACTATCTCTGGCAGCTGTGTCTTCGGCCCGTGTCGATGTGCACGTATTGAAGTCTCCTGCAGTGTGTGGTCCTGTTCCCTGGGTTGTTGAGGCTGCGATGTTGAGTGATCGTGCACTGCGTGGAGTTGCACGGCCGACCGGAGGTTCTGCTGCGGTGCCTCCTGGCAGGGGTGACAGTCTGACGACCTGCGACCTGTGTCCAAGCGATCGCGGAGAGCCTTGAGTCTGTCTTCACCTCGTGGTGAGGCCTGGGCCGACGTCAGGGATTTTGGGGACTCCCGAAGTTAGTCTTCTGGGGATGGTGATGTGGCTGACGATGTTGGAGTGCATGCGGCTCCTGTGGGCCGTGTTGCAGCGGTGATGGGTGGTGGACTTGGTACCTGGTCCTGTGTCTTTTCCAGCTGCATGTGCATCCCCGGCTGCTGGTTCTCCGGGTTGGAAGGTTGTGACACCGGTCGAGGTTGCAGGAGAGGGTGGGGACTTGGTGCTGGTTCTTAGGAAATATTCTGTTCTGGCGGCCCCCGTGCCTCTGGCGTCCATGTCTGTGCCTTCCGCGCATTTGCCCTCGGTGATGCTGACCGCTGCACGGCTGCCCTCTGCTCAGCTGCCTTTTGTTACTCCGCCCCCCTGTGGTGTCGGCCCCTGCACCTGTTATGACCACGCATACACCAGTATGACCATACTGAGATTGGTGGATGAGTGTGCTCAAACTATACAGTGATTTGCCTAATAAGCCAAGTTTTCCTGAATTTATACATTTTCCATTTTTTTTCTTACGAAATGATATTATGTATAAGTTATTTTGTTTAAATTTGAGTTAAAATTAACGTAGATATATGACCCAACCTAGCCAACCCTACCTAACCTAACCTATCTAAACCTAACCTAAACTAACACAATTACGTCAGTAATTTATGTTGTTAATATAATATAATAATAATAATTCAAATAAACTAATTGGAAACCATTTATTGAAAAAAAATCACTCGGCCTATTAGGCAAAACGGGCCTTGCATAGTAGGCCGAGAAGTGCGTTCTGGCTACTAGGTACGAAATTATATATATATATATATATATATATATATATATATATATATATATATATATATATATATATATATATATATATATATATATATATATATATATATATTAGTATATTTTGGTAGCAGTCTTTCCTGTAGACATATATTATTAAATATGACCGAAAAAGTAAGATTAATAATTCTAACACGAATTTTCTCAATCTTTCGTACATTACGCTTCACTGTTGGAGGTAAATCAAAAATCACTTCTCCAAAATTCATTTTTATTTCTAGTCTGACGCGACACGGGCGCGTTTCGTAAAACTTATTACATTTTCAAAGACTTCACAAATACACAACTGATTAGAACTTACGTCTCTCTGATATTATATCTACATTTGAGTGAGGTGGGAAGGATGATGTGGCATTAACACAAGACAGAACAGGAGGGGATATTAATAGGGTATTAAAAGTATCAACACAAGACAGAACAGAAACAATGGGTATTGAATAGAAGTGTTTGTAGAAAGCCTATTGGTCCATATTTCTTGATGCTTCTATATTGGAGCGGAGTCTTGAGGTGGGTAGAATATAGTTGTGCAATAATTGGCTGTTGATTGCTGGTGTTGACTTCTTGATGTGTAGTGCCTCGCAAACGTCAAGCCGCCTGCTATCGCTGTATCTATCGATGATTTCTGTGTTGTTTACTAGGATTTCTCTGGCGATGGTTTGGTTATGGGAAGAGATTATATGTTCCTTAATGGAGCCCTGTTGCTTATGCATCGTTAAACACCTAGAAAGAGATGTTGTTGTCTTGCCTATATACTGGGTTTTTTGGAGCTTACAGTCCCCAAGTGGGCATTTGAAGGCATAGACGACGTTAGTCTCTTTTAAAGCGTTCTGTTTTGTGTCTGGAGAGTTTCTCATGAGTAGGCTGGCCGTTTTTCTGGTTTTATAGTAAATCGTCAGTTGTATCCTCTGATTTTTGTCTGTAGGGATAACGTTTCTATTAACAATATCTTTCAGGACCCTTTCCTCCGTTTTATGAGCTGTGGAAAAGAAGTTCCTGTAAAATAGTCTAATAGGGGGTATAGGTGTTGTGTTAGTTGTCTCTTCAGAGGTTGCATGGCTTTTCACTTTCCTTCTTATGATGTCTTCGATGAAACCATTGGAGAAGCCGTTATTGACTAGGACCTGCCTTACCCTACAGAGTTCTTCGTCGACTTGCTTCCATTCTGAGCTGTGGCTGAGAGCACGGTCGACGTATGCGTTAACAACACTCCTCTTGTACCTGTCGGGGCAGTCGCTGTTGGCATTTAGGCACATTCCTATGTTTGTTTCCTTAGTGTAGACTGCAGTGTGGAAACCTCCGCCCTTTTCCATGAATGTTACATCTAGAAAAGGCAGCTTCTCATCCTTTTCCGTCTCGTAAGTGAAACGCAGCACGGAACTCTGCTCAAATGCCTCCTTCAGCTCCTGCAGATGTCTGACATCAGGTACCTGTGTAAAAATGTCGTCAACATACCTGCAGTATATGGCCGGTTTCAAGTTCATGTCGACTAAGACTTTTTGCTCGATGGTACCCATGTAGAAGTTTGCAAACAGGACACTTAGGGGAGAACCCATGGCGACCCCATCTACTTGCTTATACATGTGCCCATCTGGGCTCAAGAAGGGTGCCTCTTTAGTACAAGCTTGGAGTAGTTTCCTCAGAATACTTTCTGGCATGTCAAGAGGAGTACAGGCTGGATCACGATACACTCTGTCGGCTATCATTCCGATTGTCTCGTCCACAGGTACGTTGGTAAACAGCGATTCTACGTCCAACGAGGCTCTTATCCCTGTGGCCCGTGTGCCCCGCAGTAAGTCCACAAATTCCTTTGGAGACTTCAGGCTGAAGGCGCGATATATATATATATATATATATATATATATATATATATATATATATATATATATATATATATATATATATATATATATATATATATATATATATATATATATATATATATATATATATATATATATATATATATATATATATATTAGTATATTTTGGTAGCATTCTTTCCTGTAGACATATATTATTAAATATGACCGAAAAAGTAAGATTAATAATTCTAACACGAATTTTCTCAATCTTTCGTACATTTCTTTTCACTGTTGGAGGTAAATCAAAAATCAATTCTCCAAAATTCATTTTTATTTCTAGTCTGACGCGACACGAGCGCGTTTCGTAAAACTTATTACTTTTTCAAAGACTTTAGTTTACAAATACACAACTGAATAGAACTTACGCATCTCCGATTTTATATCTACATTTGAGTGAGGTGGAAGGGGTGATGTGGCATTAATTAATTTCATCAACACAAGACAGAACAAGAGGTGGCATTAATAGGGTATTAATTTCATCAACACAAGACAGAACAAGAGGTGGCATTAATAGGGTATTAATTTCACCAACACAAGACAGAACACGAAACAATGGGTATTGAATAGAAGTGTTTGTAGAAAGCCTATTGGTCCATATTTCTTGATGCTTCTATATTGGAGCGGAGTCTTGAGGTGGGTAGAATATAGTTGTGCAATAATTGGCTGTTGATTGCTGGTGTTGACTTCTTGATGTGTAGTGCCTCGCAAACGTCAAGCCGCCTGCTATCGCTGTATCTATCGATGATTTCTGTGTTGTTTACTAGGATTTCTCTGGCGATGGTTTGGTTGTGGGAAGAGATTATATGTTCCTTAATGGAGCCCTGTTGCTTATGCATCGTTAAACGCCTAGAAAGAGATGTTGTTGTCTTGCCTATATACTGGGTTTTTTGGAGCTTACAGTCCCCAAGAGGGCATTTGAAGGCATAGACGACGTTAGTCTCTTTTAAAGCGTTCTGTTTTGTGTCTGGAGAGTTTCTCGTGAGTAGGCTGGCCGTTTTATACTATAAAACCAGAAAAACGGCCAGCCTACTCATGAGAAACTCTCCAGACACAAAACAGAACGCTTTAAAAGAGACTAACGTCGTCTATGCCTTCAAATGCCCTCTTGGGGACTGTAAGCTCCAAAAAACCCAGTATATAGGCAAGACAACAACATCTCTTTCTAGGCGTTTAACGATGCATAAGCAACAGGGCTCCATTAAGGAACATATAATCTCTTCCCACAACCAAACCATCGCCAGAGAAATCCTAGTAAACAACACAGAAATCATCGATAGATACAGCGATAGCAGGCGGCTTGACGTTTGCGAGGCACTACACATCAAGAAGTCAACACCAGCAATCAACAGCCAATTATTGCACAACTATATTCTACCCACCTCAAGACTCCGCTCCAATATAGAAGCATCAAGAAATGTGGACCAATAGGCTTTCTACAAACACTTCTATTCAATATCCATTGTTTCGTGTTCTGTCTTGTGTTGATGAAATTAATACCCTATTAATACTCTTGTTCTGTCTTGTGTTGATGAAATTAATACCCTATTAATGCCACATCTTGTTCTGTCTTGTGTTAATGCCACATCACCCCTTCCACCTCACTCAAATGTAGATATAAAATCGGAGATGCGTAAGTTCTATTCAGTTGTGTATTTGTGAACTAAAGTCTTTGAAAATGTAATAAGTTTTACGAAACGCGCTCGTGTCGCGTCAGACTAGAAATAAAAATGAATTGTGTTGAATTGATTTTTGATTTACCTCCAACAGTGAAAAGAAATGTACGAAAGATTGAGAAAATTCGTGTTAGAATTATTAATCTTACTTTTTCGGTTATATTGAATAATATATATATATATATATATATATATATATATATATATATATATATATATATATATATATATATATATATATATATATATATATATATATATATGTATATATATATATATATATATATCATATGTTGTATACTAACTGTACCCGGCCACAGCAACCTTCCCCTGTCTCCAGAACGCATGTGCGTTCAGCTCAGCAACGCATGTGCGTTGCTGAGCCACAGCAACCTTCCCCTATCTCCTAGTCCTCCACCCCATTCCCCATGCCCTGTCCCTTCTTCCTCCCAACAATTCCCCACTCCCCCGTCCCTTTGTCCTCCTCAACATTCCCCACTCCAGCGTACGTTCGTCCTTCTAACCATTCCCCACTCCATCGTCCCCTCCTCCTCCCCACCATCTCCCACTTCCCCATCCCTTCATCCTCCCTACCATTCCCCCCTCCCCTGTCCCCTCGTCCTTTCCACCAACCCCCACTCCTCTGTCCCCTTGTCCTCCCCACCTTTCTCCATTCCCCTATCCTCTCATCCCAACTGCCCCGTCCCCTTGTCCTTACCACTATTACCCCCTTCCCCTTTCCTCTCGTCCGCCCCAAAATCCCCCACTCACGTCCCCTTGTCCTCCCTAACATTTTCCACTCCCATGTTCGATGCATTCTCAAACGGTCTGATGATCCCATCAGAAAATTAAATAAGAAAAACAGATAAAACATGAAATGAAAACAATTAAAAAATAAATAAATAAACTATACTCAGGAAATGAATGGTATGGTAAACAACACAGCTCAATTTCAATGCAATTTCACACAAAATAACTTAATTCAAAATGAAAATAAATCAAAATTTATTAAATTTAAATTTATCAATGTAATCAGAAACATTGAAATACAATCGTAACATGTTTAGTATAGCATGAGTAGCTATTACGTGCAACAGATGGCGCTGTTTAAAAAAAAAAAAAAATTTTACATGTCACAGGTGTGGCATCTATATGGTTGGTAAATAAAAACACACATGTATTCAAATGGAACTTGTATCAAAATTTTAAAGCAATCGACGAAGAACTTTCAGAGATTTCAGCATGTGTGGCTCTTAAGTCCAACAGATAGTGCAGTTTAAAAAAAAACACGATTTTGCCTGTCACAGGCATGGCATGCATATAGGAGGTATATAAAAACACGCGCCTATTCGAATGCAACGTTGTGTCAAAATTTTAAAGCAATCGGTAAAGAGGTTTCGAAGATTTCCCTCCCATGAAAAAACACATGAAACATACAGTTTTCACAATAAGCATGTTTTTTCCCGTCACAGACGTGACATCTATATAATATGTATATGTTAACCCGCTCGGATGCAAAGGAAACGTGTGAAAATTTCAAAGCAATCGGTGAAGAACTTTCTGAGATTAGCGAGCTTACACAAACGAACATTTTCATTTTTATTTATCTATATATATAAATCTATATATGTATATATATATATCTATATATATATATATCTATATATATCTATATATATATATATATATCTATATATATCTATATATATATCCATATAAATATATATCTATATATATATATATCTATATATATTGTGACGGTAACGCGTTGGTGTTCGGCTGTTCAAAAGCTAAGGGTATGGCCTCGTCACATATAGAAACAAAAAATAGAAAATCTGGAACTTCGTCTGTGGTAAGGTAATGAGAAGACACACAAAACACAAGTAAATTTAACAATGAGATTTTAATTACGTTAGAAAAGCAAAACATGAATAAAAATGGACATACAAATTGGAACATAAAATCAATCAATCAAAGTAATAAGAATAATCAAATGACAAAATGAAAAGTTACGTTAAGACAAGTGAGGAATAACAAGTGTATAACAAACAATGTAAATATGGATGCCGGAATATTGGCTTTAAGCTGTCACCTCTCTTAGTACACGTAAGCCAGAGCTTAGTCTACCAACGAGACGTGTTAACTTGTTGAAAGCACTGGATATTCTGAGATCGGTAGGTTGTGTGGCCCCAGACATCAGGTAGTGTGGCAGGTGGAAGGCAGGTGCAACTGGACACGCAGCCAATCAGCGATGAGCAGGCGACAGACAGGTTGTTTGGTGGTTCGAGGTGGAGCAGGTGTTCCTGGGGCTGCATACGTTTGCGCTCTGGCAAACCTTGGTGGTGTATTTGTTGGATATTTCTTCCATATTAGTTTTATAGGGATGTATATAGCGACGAACTTGGGAGGGAAGAGCAGGCTCAATCTCATGAAGGAGATTATCGTCACAACTCTCCCCCGAAGCCTGCGGTTCTGGAAGAAGTACGTCGTTATGTGGTGGAGTAATAGATGGAGTCGCTTCTACTTCATAAACTCTGGAGAGGGCATCGGCTATGTTGTTGTCAGAACCCTTGATATAGCGGATCTCCAGGTTGAAATCTTGTAAATACAAAGCCCATTGTAGAAGACGCTGGTTAGTGAATTGGGCTTGATGTAGGAAGCGGAGAGGGTTGTGGTCTGAGAAGATGGTTGTAGACCTGGCGCCTTGTAGGTACGGAGCGAAGTGTTGGAGGTTCAGGACGATGGATAGTAGCTCCTTTTCAATAGTGCTGTAGTTCCTCTGGTGTGGTTTCAATTTGTAGCTGTAGTAGCTGACAGGTAGAACCTCCTCGCCTCGTTGTTACATCAGGACACCACCAACGCCGGTACCACTGGCGTCGACATGAAGGACGAAAGGCTTGGTGATATCTGGCGAGGCGAGAATGGGATTAGAACAGAGGAGGAATTTGAGTTGTTCGAAAGCAACGGTTTGCTGCATGGTCCAATTATACCGTTGCTTGGGACTGGTTAATAGGATTAGAGGTGTGGCGACTGTACTGAAATTCCTCACAAACCTACGGTAGTAGGAGGCAAGACCAAGGAAGCACAGGAGCTGCTTCCTGGTGGTAGGCTGTGGATACTGTTGGATGGCTTGAGTGTGTGAGTCTAACGGAGCTAGGCTGCCACTCCCAATAACATGACCCAGATAACGCACTTTACCTTTCGCGAAGGTGGACTTGCCCAGGTTGATGGTGAGGCCGGCTGTCAGGAGCTTGGAGAACAGACGTCGCAGCTGGAGCAGATGTTCACTCCAGGTGTTGGATGCTACGACGATATCGTCCAGGTAGGCGTATGTGTTATCGAAGCCCTGGATGACACGATTGACAGCTCTCTGAAAGGTGGCCGGGGCATTACATAGTCCGAAAGGAAGGCGTTCATATCTGAAAAGTCCAAAAGGAGTGATAAAGGCAGATATCTCTTTAGCTCGCTCCGTTAGACACACTTGATAGTACCCCTTAAGCAAGTCCACTTGGGACAAGTACTGGGCACTACCAATGGCGTCAAGGATGTCATCTATCCTAGGCAAGGGGTAAGCATCCTTGACAGTTACGTTATTGAGTTTTCGATAGTCAGTACATAACCGCATCTTACCTTGGGGTTTGGGCACCAAGATACAGGGTGAGGCCCAGGGGGACTCACAAGGTGTAGCCAGTCCATGATCCAAGAGGTACTGCACCTCAGCACGCATGACTTCCTTCTTGCTCGGGCTGATTCGGTAGAAGGGTTGACGAATCGGCCGGGTGTCGGGGAGCAGTTGGATGTCGTGCTGGGTAACATTACACTCTTGGGGGTGATCTCGGAACAACTCCTGATGTTCTCTGAAGATCTTGACAAGAGGTGCACTATGATTATCCTGAAAGTATTTGGGAAGATCATCAAGGATTTCGGAATTAGAAAGCGCTGACTCCTTGTCAGTGCTTTCGGGAGAAGCTGGGAAGGTCTCACTGTGGATGTAGGGTTCTGTGAAGGTAGAATAATTGATCAGGACAGTGGGAGGAGTACCATTATATTGCTTCAGGAGGTTGACGTGGCACAGCTGGGTCTTCCGCCGCCTATCTGGAGTCTCGATAACGTAGTTGTTGTTATTTCTGCACTCCTTGACGCGGTAGGGTCTTGAAAACCTGTTTTGTAAAGGTGAACCTGGGATAGGAAAGTATGCCAGGACGAAGTCTCCCGGCTTAAATTTCTTACTTTGCTGGTCTGGTCGTAATGAGTCTTCATCCTCTCCTGGGCTTTCAATTGATTATCATGGGCAAAACGGTGGACTCTCTCTAGAATGTGTTGAAGGTTTTGAAGAAACTGGGGCACATTCTGATGCTCACTGAAGGTGGCATCTCTGAGAGAGTCTTTGAAAGCCTTAAGGGGAGTACGGCACTTATGGCCGTAGAGCATCTCATAAGGAGATACTCCTAGGGACTCATTGGGAAGACTTCTGTAAATACACATTATAAGGTCGATTTGCTAATCCCAATCCTTAGAGGTTTCACTACAAAACTTTTTCAAGAGTGCTTTGATAGTCTGATGACTACGCTCAAGAGAACCCTGTGAAGCAGGATGATAGGGGCTGGACAATACCTGTTTGATGTTGAACTCCTCCAGTGTCCTTTTGAAGAAATCACTGGTGAAGTTGGTACCACAGTCGCTCTGAATCTCCCTGGGAAATCCGTATTGAGTGAAGATCTTCAATAGATGTTTTACAACCGTAGCAGCCGTGATGTTCTTCACTGGAACTGCTATGGGAAATCTGGTGGTAGGACACAGGATGGTTAAGATATAGGCGTTACCTGAACTGGTCCGAGGTAAAGGACCAACACAGTCTATTATAAGTCTGTGGAAAGGTTCCACAGGCACCTGTATGGGAATCAGTGGCGCTCTGGGAATGGAGATGTTCGGTTTGCCTGCCATCTGACATGTATGACACTGTTTTACGTACTGTTTGACGCTATTTACCATACCTGGCCAGTAGTAGTCTTGACGAATTCCATGGTAAGTTTTGTTGAATCCGTAGTGGGAGAGTGCTCCGTGGGCCAGGTGTAGAATAGTGGGCCGCAGGCTGGTAGGAATCACAAGTTGTTCGATGTTGGCCCAATCGTCCTCCTTCAGTTTACTGGGTCTATTTCTACGGTAGAGCAAGTCGTTCTCCAGGAAGAACCCAGGAATACTGTCGGGTTGAGTCTCAGCCTGGAAAAACAATGGTGTTAAAGTAAGATCTTCCCTCTGCAACTTACGGAACTCCAACTTGGTCAGATGCGGGGGTAGTTGGTAGCAGTGAGGTCAGTGATGAAGACAGTTTCTCCGGTGTAGGCGATGTTGGGCACAGCCGACTTCAAGATGATCGATTGAAAAGCCGCTGTGTCCCTCAAGATCTTCAATTTGAAACGTCCCTCCGGATTTGAACCGTTGGCAGAGACAGATCCAGTATACAGGTGGTTACTGAAAAGAGAAAGATCATTAACATTAACACCAACATTCATCACAGGCTTACCGGACTTAGGAGGAGTTGGTTTGGGTTTCTGTGTGTCAGTGGTTCCTTTGTGTTGAGACTTACCACTTGTCTATGGTATGTCCATAGAGTCTACAATACTTGCAGTACAATTGCGAGCCAGCTTGATCGGTGCTCACTTTCTCGTAACTGTACCACGACTTCTTACTGGAGGATGGTTCGGGTGTCAGCCGGTGGATGAGGCTGTAAGTGTCAGCCGACTTAGCACACTTCAGGTAGTCGGTTTCTTCTTTATCTGCCAAGTATAGACGGACAGGAGGCGGCACACGCCTCAAGAATTCTTCAACTAGCATCAGGTTGACGAGTTCTGTAAAAGTAGAGACATGTGCTGCTTCCAGCCATTTCATGAAATATCTCCGTTTTGTGTTAGCAAACTCGAGGAAGGTAGTGGTACTTGCCTTCAGGTGGTCACGGAATTTTCTTCGATAACTTTCTGTGGAGAGGAGGTAGGCGTCCAACACTGCTTGTTTCAGAGTCTGGTAGTCATTCTCAGACGCCAAAGTACTGAGTGTGACTGCAGCTCTACCTGTAAGATGGACTCTGAGAAGTGTGGCCCATTGGTCGACAGGCCAACTGAGTTGATTAGCAAGGGTTTCAAAGGTGGTGAAAAACACATCAACTTCTGCTTCTACAAAGGATGGCATTAACTTACTTGCATGTGATATATTAAAACTGATGGGAAGATTGGCAGTAGCTTGCTGGCGTTGAGCGAGGTGTGAAGTTTCCAACGCGATTTCTCGTTGACGACACTCTAAAGCCAGAGTCGCTTGTTGCTTGTCATGTTCGCGTTGCATCTCCAACTCGCGTTGTTTGGTTTCAAGCTGTACTCTTTCACGTAGTAAGGCGATCTCACGTTCTTGTTCTTCTCTCCTCAAGGCAGCTTCACGTTCTTGTTCTTCCCTTCGTATGGCAGCTGCTTCTCTTTGTTGTTCGAGGGCTTCCCTTTGCATGGCACCCGCTTCCCTTTGCTGCTCGCGAGCTTCCCTTTGCTGCTCACGTTCAATCTTGGCCAGCTCTAGTTTGAGTTTCATCGTTGCCAAATCAGTTTTATCTGCAATATAGTAAGTTTCATGAGTTTCAGAGTCTATCTTACCTTGCTCTAAATAGTGATCCAGCAACAGGTTGTGTATGTCATTTTTGTTGGCTTGGTAGGGAACTTCTAGTTGATACTCATGTGCAAGAGTTTGTAATTCAGTCCTCTTGGCACGACTTAAAGTCCCTATTTCACCTGCTAGATTTGCACGGAAAGCTTGGAGATGAAACATGGTGAAATTAGCAAATAAATGTACAACGAATATACCGTTGTTATATAGTGAATGTCAGAAACAGGACAACGTGGCAACTGGTACCTATCCTGTGGGATCTTTAACAATTAAAGTTAAGTACAAGATGTTAAATGATTAATTTAAATCAAGGGCGCAGGAAATCTTGTACCCGGTACTCATGTAAGAGGATAAGGGCAAGAAAATCCTATTAAACAAATGAAACAGTTTCGAAAACAAATGAAACAGTTATTTGCCTCAAAAGTAAAATTGGTAGTCCAAGGATGTAGGCATACCTTGCCGAGTCTCTATAGGACATAAGCAAGTTTTTCCTACTGAAATTAATATGATACTTACAGAATTAGCGAACTTTTGTGCTCTGAAAAAGTAAGCTAATTCCCTACCGTTGTATGTATCATCATCTCTGACTGACGTGTAGGGGTGCGAGGTGTCAACTGGTGACGACAACTGCTGCTGAGGTCCCAATTCAGCAACTAAAGTTCGAGCTAGAGGAACTATGGCGCTCTTTGTCCTCCTACAGTCAGATTGCAGAAGATTAGGTGCACTTGACCCGGGGCAGACCACAGTACCAGGGTACCAATATGATGATCTGTCAAAAATGAGAAATATCCAAGGGACAAAAGATGGTAAACACGAGTAATAACACGGAGGGAGAGATGACCAATTAAGAGTATGACTGCGGCCTACAGTCACCACGTAATCCAAAGTTGTCTCACCTTCACCATATGCTACTCTCGTAATGCACAATACACCGCACCATATAAAAAATTAAATTGAATATGAAAAATAGTAAAAGCTACGTTAACAAAGTTAAATACGCTTACCATAAATTACTACTTGGCACCAGTACCTGAGTGAAGCTCCCGGACAGGCCCCCATTTAATATGTGACGGTAACGCGTTGGTGTTCGGCTGTTCAAAAGCTAGGGGTATGGCCTCGTCACATATAGAAACAAAAAATAGAAAATCTGGAACTTCGTCTGTGGTAAGGTAATGAGAAGACACACAAAACACAAGTAAATTTAACAATGAGATTTTAATTACGTTAGAAAAGCAAAACATGAATAAAAATGGACATACAAATTGGAACATAAAATCAATCAATCAAAATAATAAGAATAATCAAATGACAAAATGAAAAGTTACGTTAAGACAAGTGAGGAATAACAAGTGTATAACAAACAATGTAAATATGGATGCCGGAATATTGGCTTTAAGCTGTCACCTCTCTTAGTACACGTAAGCCAGAGCTTAGTCTACCAACGAGACGTGTTAACTTGTTGAAAGCACTGGATATTCTGAGATCGGTAGGTTGTGTGGCCCCAGACATCAGGTAGTGTGGCGGGTGGAAGGCAGGTGCAACTGGACACGCAGCCAATCAGCGATGAGCAGGCGACAGACAGGTTGTTTGGTGGTTCGAGGTGGAGCAGGTGTTCCTGGGGCTGCATACGTTTGCGCTCTGGCAAACCTTGGTGGTGTATTTGTTGGATATTTCTTCCATATTAGTTTTATAGGGATGTATATAGCGACGAACTTGGGAGGGAAGAGCAGGCTCAGTCTCTTGAAGGAGATTATCGTCACAATATATATATATCTATATATATATATCTCTATATATATATATATATATATATATATATATATATATATATATATATATATATATATATATATATCTATATATATATATGACAATGTCAGACCACGGAGGAAAAATGAAACAGGAAATTTCCTTAAGTACTTTCGTATACTCCTTTACGGATTATTTCTTTCATCCATAAAGGAGTAAAAAGCACTACTCCTAACCAAAACATAAACCTGATAATATTCTACAAAACCAAGAAGACTTCCGAACTCCTTATCAAAAACAGCCCGAAGCCGACGGAGAACCCTCTACAGCAGTCAAGCGTTGTATACATGTACACTTGCCCCCACGAAGGATGTAACCTTCAATGTAAGTACATAGGTATGACGTCGACCAAGCTGATGAGGCGTTTTACATGCCATCTTCAATCTGGTGCCCCTAGGAATCACATGAGACAAGCCCATGACATTACTCTAACAAGAGAAATGTTGAACAAGAATACTTGCATAATAGACAAAACCCAAGATTCAAGAAGATTACAAATTCTTGAGGCAATTCACATAAGAATAGAGCGACCTACCATGAACACCCAAATCACGGAACTATTTACTCTACCCACCATGAGAGTAAGGACAAGACAAGAACATATCGATGCCAACACAGAAGACAATGTCCAACATAACAGGCCAATTACACTGGATTAATCTTTGTGTTTAGATAGGAGATGCCTCGTATGGGCCAATAAGCCTTCTTCAGCCCCTATGTTTATCCCTTATGTATCCCCCCGTGTTTTCTCCTTCATTGTAATATCACCTGACCTAATGCGGGTATAAAATCAACTAGTATTGTAAGATCTGTTCACTTGAGAATGAACCATGGAGGTTCGAAACGTCGTGCAAATTATACAAATAAGTGTAATACACTCTATAGTAAATCACTTCTTTTCTTCACCTTAAAAGTACGAAAATGAGTTTTGGAGAACTCCTATTTCAATTAAGACCTGATGCTAAGAAAATAGTTAGAGGGATAGAAGCCCTAAACCAGAAAATAATAAATACAGAATATGCGGTCATATTCAATGAAACATGTTTGAAAGAAAACCTGCTGCCAGTATACACTAATATATCTATATATATATATATATATATATATATATATATATATATATATATATATATATATATATATATATATATATATATATATATATATATATATATATATATATATGCTAGCAGTACTGGGTCACGTGTTGGCCGGGTACTGCTAGTATATATTCCGGTCCCCTGGAACCTTCCCTGTCCCCCAGTCCCCCCCACAATTCCCCCCTCACCCGTCTCCTCGGCCTCCCAACCATTCCCCACTCCACCGTCCCCTTGTCCTCCCCACCATTCCCCACTCACCCATCCCCTCTTCCTTCCCACCATGCCCCACTCCCTTGTCCCTTTGTCCTACCCACCATTCTCCATTCCCCCCATCCCCTCGTCCCCACCATCCTAAACTCCCCCATCCCCTCGTCCCCACCATCCTAAACTCCCCCATCCCCTTGTCCTTCCCCATCATTACCCCCTCCCTTGTCCCCTCGTCCTCCCCACCATCTCTCGGTTCCATCCCCTCGTCATCCCCACCATTCCCCACTCCCTTGTTCGATGCCTTTCCAAATGGTCTGATGTTCCCATCAGAAAATTGGGAACATCAAGTGATCTGATGTCCCCATTACTGAAATATAAGAAAAACAGTTAAAAAATGAAATGAAAATATGAAAAAGTAAAAATAATAAAATATACCCACGAAATGAAAGGTATGGTACACAGTACAGCTCAATTCCAGGGCAATTCACACAAAATTAAATTAAAATGAAAATAAATCAAAATTTATGAAAATAAATCAAAATCTATGAAAATAAATGAAAATCTATGAAAATTCAATTTATCAATGCAATCAGAAACATTGAAATGGAATTGTAACATGCTTAGTATATCATGTGTGTTCCTCTTACATGGAACAGATGGCGCTGTTTTTAATAAAATGCAGAGTTTTACCTGTAACAGGAGAGGCATCTATACTTATACTTACGAAATGAACGGTATGGTAAACAACACAACTCAATTCTAACACAGTGACACACAAAATTAATAAATAAAAAATAAAATAAATAAAAATCGATGAAAATAAAATTGATCAATGCAATCGGAAACATTCAAATGGAATTCGTGACAAATTTAGTATAGCGTGCATGTTGCTATTATGTGCAACAGATGGCGCAGTTTTTCAAAAACGCATGTTTTTTTCCTGTCACAGAGGTGGTATCTATAGTAGGAATATAAATGGACGCGCATATTCGAATGGAACGTTGTATCAGAATTTCAAAGCAATCGGTGAAGAACTTACAGCGTGTGTTGCTCTTACATCCAACAGATGGCGATGTTTTTCAAAAAACGCATGTTTTCTCCAGTCACAGGTAAGGTATGTATATAGTAAGTATATAGAAACACGCGCCTATTCGGATGCAAAGTCGTGTCAAAATTTCAAAGCATTCGATAAAGAGATTTCGAAGATTTCTCTTAGATGAAAAACGAAGTTTTTCAAAAAAAGCATGTTTTTTTTCCGTCACAGATGTGACATCAATATATTTTGTACATAAAAACCTGCTTGGATGCGAATGGAACATTATGTGAAAATTTCAAATCAATCGGTGAAGAACTTTCGGAGATTAGCGATTTTGAACCAACGAACATTTTCATTTTTATTTATATACTAGCTGTTCCCGCCACGCGTTGTTGTGGCTCAGTCTGCTTAAATGGAAAAGAAAGATAAGAGAAAGTGCACGTTTCTAATATGTTTAATTTCACAATGCTTGTTGGTATACAATACTTTTTGTTGTTCCATTGTCTGGGGAGATATAGAGATTGTCTGGTTTGCAGACCCTAGAACACGCAATATATAATTGTCCATGTTAGAAGCAATCCGTGTCTAGATATAAACTGAACAATTCTAAAGATTGGCCCTGAGGTTTGTTGATGATGATTGCAAATGCCAATCGAATTGGAAATTACAATCTCTTAAATTGTAATGGCATATCTGTTGGAATCATAGGAATGCGAGGAATGAGGACATCTTCACCTTTGATGGGGTCCTGTCAAGATTGTTGCTTCTACGACGTTGCTGATTATTTTTTTACTGCAAGCCACGTGACGTTGCAAAGCTTTAGCTGGTTGATATTTCGCAGCATGATAATTTGCACGCCGATTTTCAATTGCAGTGCGTGCGGTTGTATCCCTGGCAGATCGAGTGAATTTAAAAATTCTTTTTGGATAATTATCCGCTTCATCTGCTTCCACAACAATGTCGACGTATTTAAATGTGACTTCCTCGCTTTGAATGTAAGACTGAATAATATTATATTCGTTGACGTCTTTGCTCTTGTTCGCAAGAATAGCTCGTTCACTCAGCCAATCGTGATTCTTACATTTGGTCTGAATATTGGGAAATACTTTTTCAACCAATTCCTCTTTTGACGTCACTAAATTGCAGAAGTTTTGACTCAATGAAATTCGTCCTGAGGTCATATCACCCGGTACGTTTCCGTTCCCAATTTCCAGAAATTGATGTGAGAATATCTCAGCTGATGGCTCGTTTTGCAGTTGGACACGCAAATGTGTAGTTAATTATAACGTCTTTACGTGGCTCCACAAAGTAGAGTATTTCAGGCAAGCATTTATTTCATTCGCTGGTGTCGATCAAGGAATTACAGGTAATGTTTCCCTGAAATCTCCTGCAAGCAATATTAATGCATTCCCAAATGGTCTGATGTTTCCACGCAAATCTTGCAATGAACGATCAAGTGCCTCCAGCTATTTTTTATCGTCTATTGTGCATTCATCCCAAACAATATGTTTGCATTTCTGCAATATTTTTCCCCTGCCGGGCGCTTTGGAAATGTTGCACTTGGGAGTTTCAATGAATTTCATGTTCAATGTCAATTTCAAAGCCGAATGAGCAGTTCTTCCACCTGGTAGCAATGTTGCAGTTATTCAGGACGATGCAAAAGCTAAGGCTTTGCCATTTTGGGATCGAATTGCTGCCAGAATCAATCTAATTAGGAAGGTTTTACCAGTTCCTCCTGGCACGTTTAAGAACAAGATTTCTCCAAGTCCGTTATTGACAGTTTGAATTATTTAATTGAAAATGCATTTTTGCTCAAGCGTTAGCTTAGGAATATTTGATTGCACATAGGGCAACAGATCACCCGTGTTGTAATTTGGTTCACGACGCAATTCTACATCGAACGAAGCAGCAGCAGATCGATTCGTTGACGGCCTTCCCAATTGATTGAGAACTTCGTCCGCAATTTCTAAACACAAATCCTTAATCATTATCAACGCTTCGCTGTAGGTTTCTGCTGTGAAATCCATGTTCATATTTGAATTTTCCTTGCGTATTCGACGGACAATATCTTAAGCTAAGTGCGATTTATATTTCTCCTATAACTTTGTTTGAGATGAAGGAAAGCAGACAGTCAGTATGATTGCAAACAATGCACGAATTTGATTTGGATGTGACGTGTTTGATGCATCATTAATGCATACATCCCAGTGTCTGTCGTTCTCCAATAAATACAAAGCTCGACATGTACTACGGAAAGAGGCATGTGTAACGCCGTTGACAAATCTCAATTGCTGGAAAGACGTTGGACCGAGCACATTTACCAACAGCATGCGAAGAAAGAAGCATTCATCTTGATTCGGATGCACGGTGTACAGTCTGCCTATCGTAGTTTATTTGGATATGCCTTGTTGTTCGTCGACTCGCTCTCCTCTGCGTCTTTCAAATGATTTTCTGCTCGCTTTCCATATGTAATACGGAGATACTTCCGAATACAGCAGTGTTTTCGCAAATGCGCCATTTTGACATAACGTTAAGAAAGCAGTTAACGCTGTAGCCGGTGGATTCATAACTATTTATTGCACATTTGCAGCTGTGAAATATACGCATTGTCCATTTTCTTGTTTCAAAAAAAAAAAAAAAGAAAAAAAATACTAACAAAATATTTTAGTTAAAACTCATATATATATATATATATATATATATATATATATATATATATATGCGAACAAGCCAGAATGGTCCCCTGGACAATATGCAACTGAAAACTCACACCCCAGAAGTGACTCGAACCCATACTCCCAGAAGCAAGGAGTACAAGACGCCTTAATCCACTTGACCATCACGACCGGACATAATGAGGTGATAGCCGAGGCTATTTGAACCACCCCACCGCCGGCACTCGGATAGTTATCTTGGGCATAGCATTTTACCAAATCACCTCATTCTTAGGGGCACACGTGAGGAACACAAATGCGAACAAGCCAGAATGGTCCCCTGGACAATATGCAACTGAAAACTCACACCCCAGAAGTGACTCGAACCCATACTCCCAGAAGCAAGGAGTACAAGACGCCTTAATCCACTTGACCATCACGACCGGACATAATGAGGTGATAGCCGAGGCTATTTGAACCACCCCACCGCCGGCACTCGGATAGTTATCTTGGGCATAGCATTTTACCAAATCACCTCATTCTTAGGGGCACACGTGAGGAACACAAATGCGAACAAGCCAGAATGGTCCCCTGGACAATATGCAACTGAAAACTCACACCCCAGAAGTGACTCGAACCCATACTCCCAGAAGCAAGGAGTACAAGACGCCTTAATCCACTTGACCATCACGACCGGACATAATGAGGTGATAGCCGAGGCTATTTGAACCACCCCACCGCCGGCACTCGGATAGTTATCTTGGGCATAGCATTTTACCAAATCACCTCATTCATTATGTCCGGTCGTGATGGTCAAGTGGATTAAGGCGTCTTGTACTCCTTGCTTCTGGGAGTATGGGTTCGAGTCACTTCTGGGGTGTGAGTTTTCAGTTGCATATTGTCCAGGGGACCATTCTGGCTTGTTCGCATTTGTGTTCCTCACGTGTGCCCCTAAGAATGAGGTGATTTGGTAAAATGCTATGCCCAAGATAACTATCCGAGTGCCGGCGGTGGGGTGGTTCAAATAGCCTCGGCTATCACCTCATTATGTCCGGTCGTGATGGTCAAGTGGATTAAGGCGTCTTGTACTCCTTGCTTCTGGGAGTATGGGTTCGAGTCACTTCTGGGGTGTGAGTTTTCAGTTGCATATTGTCCAGGGGACCATTCTGGCTTGTTCGCATTTGTGTTCCTCACGTGTGCCCCTAAGAATGAGGTGATTTGGTAAAATGCTATGCCCAAGATAACTATCCGAGTGCCGGCGGTGGGGTGGTTCAAATAGCCTCGGCTATCACCTCATTATGTCCGGTCGTGATGGTCAAGTGGATTAAGGCGTCTTGTACTCCTTGCTTCTGGGAGTATGGGTTCGAGTCACTTCTGGGGTGTGAGTTTTCAGTTGCATATTGTCCAGGGGACCATTCTGGTTTGTTCGCATTTGTGTTCCTCACGTGTGCCCCTAAGAATGAGGTGATTTGGTAAAATGCTATGCCCAAGATAACTATCCGAGTGCCGGCGGTGGGGTGGTTCAAATAGCCTCGGCTATCACCTCATTATGTCCGGTCGTGATGGTCAAGTGGATTAAGGCGTCTTGTACTCCTTGCTTCTGGGAGTATGGGTTCGAGTCACTTCTGGGGTGTGAGTTTTCAGTTGCATATTGTCCAGGGGACCATTCTGGCTTGTTCGCATTTGTGTTCCTCACGTGTGCCCCTAAGAATGAGGTGATTTGGTAAAATGCTATGCCCAAGATAACTATCCGAGTTCCGGCGGTGGGGTGGTTCAAATAGCCTCGGCTATCACCTCATTATGTCCGGTCGTGATGGTCAAGTGGATTAAGGCGTCTTGTACTCCTTGCTTCTGGGAGTATGGGTTCGAGTCACTTCTGGGGTGTGAGTTTTCAGTTGCATATTGTCCAGGGGACCATTCTGGCTTGTTCGCATTTGTGTTCCTCACGTGTGCCCCTAAGAATGAGGTGATTTGGTAAAATGCTATGCCCAAGATAACTATCCGAGTGCCGGCGGTGGGGTGGTTCAAATAGCCTCGGCTATCACCTCATTATGTCCGGTCGTGATGGTCAAGTGGATTAAGGCGTCTTGTACTCCTTGCTTCTGGGAGTATGGGTTCGAGTCACTTCTGGGGTGTGAGTTTTCAGTTGCATATTGTCCAGGGGACCATTCTGGCTTGTTCGCATTTGTGTTCCTCACGTGTGCCCCTAAGAATGAGGTGATTTGGTAAAATGCTATGCCCAAGATAACTATCCGAGTGCCGGCGGTGGGGTGGTTCAAATAGCCTCGGCTATCACCTCATTATGTCCGGTCGTGATGGTCAAGTGGATTAAGGCGTCTTGTACTCCTTGCTTCTGGGAGTATGGGTTCGAGTCACTTCTGGGGTGTGAGTTTTCAGTTGCATATTGTCCAGGGGACCATTCTGGCTTGTTCGCATTTGTGTTCCTCACGTGTGCCCCTAAGAATGAGGTGATTTGGTAAAATGCTATGCCCAAGATAACTATCCGAGTGCCGGCGGTGGGGTGGTTCAAATAGCCTCGGCTATCACCTCATTATGTCCGGTCGTGATGGTCAAGTGGATTAAGGCGTCTTGTACTCCTTGCTTCTGGGAGTATGGGTTCGAGTCACTTCTGGGGTGTGAGTTTTCAGTTGCATATTGTCCAGGGGACCATTCTGGCTTGTTCGCATTTGTGTTCCTCACGTGTGCCCCTAAGAATGAGGTGATTTGGTAAAATGCTATGCCCAAGATAACTATCCGAGTGCCGGCGGTGGGGTGGTTCAAATAGCCTCGGCTATCACCTCATTATGTCCGGTCGTGATGGTCAAGTGGATTAAGGCGTCTTGTACTCCTTGCTTCTGGGAGTATGGGTTCGAGTCACTTCTGGGGTGTGAGTTTTCAGTTGCATATTGTCCAGGGGACCATTCTCGCTTGTTCGCATTTGTGTTCCTCACGTGTGCCCCTAAGAATGAGGTGATTTGGTAAAATGCTATGCCCAAGATAACTATCCGAGTGCCGGCGGTGGGGTGGTTCAAATAGCCTCGGCTATCACCTCATTATGTCCGGTCGTGATGGTCAAGTGGATTAAGGCGTCTTGTACTCCTTGCTTCTGGGAGTATGGGTTCGAGTCACTTCTGGGGTGTGAGTTTTCAGTTATATATATATATATATATATATATATATATATATATATATATATATATATATATATATTCAAAAATTCTTTTTGGATAATTATCCGCTTCATCTGCTTCCACAACAATGTCGACGTATTTAAATGTGACTTCCTCGCTTTGAATGTAAGACTGAATAATATTATATTCGTTGACGTCTTTGCTCTTGTTCGCAAGAATAGCTCGTTCACTCAGCCAATCGTGATTCTTACATTTGGTCTGAATATTGGGAAATACTTTTTCAACCAATTCCTCTTTTGACGTCACTAAATTGCAGAAGTTTTGACTCAATGAAATTCGTCCTGAGGTCATATCACCCGGTACGTTTCCGTTCCCAATTTCCAGAAATTGATGTGAGAATATCTCAGCTGATGGCTCGTTTTGCAGTTGGACACGCAAATGTGTAGTTAATTATAACGTCTTTACGTGGCTCCACAAAGTAGAGTATTTCAGGCAAGCATTTATTTCATTCGCTGGTGTCGATCAAGGAATTACAGGTAATGTTTCCCTGAAATCTCCTGCAAGCAATATTAATGCATTCCCAAATGGTCTGATGTTTCCACGCAAATCTTGCAATGAACGATCAAGTGCCTCCAGCTATTTTTTATCGTCTATTGTGCATTCATCCCAAACAATATGTTTGCATTTCTGCAATATTTTTCCCCTGCCGGGCGCTTTGGAAATGTTGCACTTGGGAGTTTCAATGAATTTCATGTTCAATGTCAATTTCAAAGCCGAATGAGCAGTTCTTCCACCTGGTAGCAATGTTGCAGTTATTCAGGACGATGCAAAAGCTAAGGCTTTGCCATTTTGGGATCGAATTGCTGCCAGAATCAATCTAATTAGGAAGGTTTTACCAGTTCCTCCTGGCACGTTTAAGAACAAGATTTCTCCAAGTCCGTTATTGACAGTTTGAATTATTTAATTGAAAATGCATTTTTGCTCAAGCGTTAGCTTAGGAATATTTGATTGCACATAGGGCAACAGATCACCCGTGTTGTAATTTGGTTCACGACGCAATTCTACATCGAACGAAGCAGCAGCAGATCGATTCGTTGACGGCCTTCCCAATTGATTGAGAACTTCGTCCGCAATTTCTAAACACAAATCCTTAATCATTATCAACGCTTCGCTGTAGGTTTCTGCTGTGAAATCCATGTTCATATTTGAATTTTCCTTGCGTATTCGACGGACAATATCTTAAGCTAAGTGCGATTTATATTTCTCCTATAACTTTGTTTGAGATGAAGGAAAGCAGACAGTCAGTATGATTGCAAACAATGCACGAATTTGATTTGGATGTGACGTGTTTGATGCATCATTAATGCATACATCCCAGTGTCTGTCGTTCTCCAATAAATACAAAGCTCGACATGTACTACGGAAAGAGGCATGTGTAACGCCGTTGACAAATCTCAATTGCTGGAAAGACGTTGGACCGAGCACATTTACCAACAGCATGCGAAGAAAGAAGCATTCATCTTGATTCGGATGCACGGTGTACAGTCTGCCTATCGTAGTTTATTTGGATATGCCTTGTTGTTCGTCGACTCGCTCTCCTCTGCGTCTTTCAAATGATTTTCTGCTCGCTTTCCATATGTAATACGGAGACACTTCCGAATACAGCAGTGTTTTCGCAAATGCGCCATTTTGACATAACGTTAAGAAAGCAGTTAACGCTGTAGCCGGTGGATTCATAACTATTTATTGCACATTTGCAGCTGTGAAATATACGCATTGTCCATTTTCTTGTTTCAAAAAAAAAAAAAAGAAAAAAAATACTAACAAAATATTTTAGTTAAAACTCATATATATATATATATATATATATATATATATATATATATATATATATATATATATATATATATATATATATATATATATATATATATATATATATATATATATACCTGGCTACTAGGTACGACATATATATATATATATATATATATATATATATATATATATATATATATATGTCGTACTTGGTAGCCAGAACGCACTTTTCAGCCTACTATGCAAGGCCCGGTTTGCCTAATAAGCCAAGTTTTCATGAATTAATTGTTTTTCGACTACCTAACCTACCTAACCTAACCTAACCTAACTTTTTCGGCTACCTAACCTAACCTAACCTATAGAGATAGGTTAGGTTAGGTTAGGTAGGGTTGGTTAGGTTCGGTCATATATCTACGTTAATTTTAACTCCAATAAATAAAAATTGACCTCATACATAATGAAATGGGTAGCTTTATCATTTCATAAGAAAAGAATTAGAGAAAATATATTAATTCAGGAAAACTTGGCTTATTAGGCAAATCGGACCTTGCATAGTAGGCCAAAAAGTGTGTTCTGGCTACTAGGTACGACATTATATATATATATATATATATATATATATATATATATATGTCGTACCTAGTAGCCAGAACGCACTTCTCAGCCTACTATGCAAGGCCCGATTTGCCTAATAAGCCAAGTTTTCCTGAATTAATATATTTTCTCTAATTTTTTTCTTATGAAATGATAAAGCTACCCATTTCATTATGCATGAGGTCAATTTTTTTTTATTGGAGTTAAAATTAACGTAGATATATGACCGAACCTAACCAACCCTACCGAACCTAATCTAACCTATCTTTATAGGTTAGGTTAGGTTATGTATCCGAAAAAGTTAGGTTAGGTTAGGTTAGGTAGGTTAGGTAGTCGAAAACAAATTAATTCATGAAAACTTGGCTTATTAGGCAAATCGGGCCTTGCATAGTAGGCTGAGAAGTGAGTTCTGGCTACTAGGTACGACATATATATATATATATATATATATATATATATATATATATATATATATATATATATATATATATATATATATATATATATATATATATGTCGTACCTAGTAGCCAGAATGCACTTTTCAGCCTACTATGTAAGGCCCGATTTGCCTAATAAGCCAAGTTTTCATGAATTAATTGTTTTTCGACTACCTAACCTAACCTAACTTTTTCGGCTACCTAACCTAACCTAACCTATAAAGATAGGTTAGGTTAGGTTAGGTAGGGTTGGTTAGGTTAGGTCATATATCTACGTTAATTTAAACTCCAATAAAAAAAATTGACCTCATACATAATGAAATGGGTAGCTTTATCATTTCATAAGAAAAAAATTAGAGAAAATATATTAATTCAGGAAAACTTGGCTTATTAGGCAAATCGGGCCTTGCATAATAGGCCGAGAAGTGCGTTCTGGCTACTAGGTACGACATTACGACTAGGTATGAGTTTTCAGTTATATATATATATATATATATATATATATATATATATATATATATATATATATATATATATATATATATATATATATATATAATGTATCTAGTAGCCAGAACGCACTTCTCGGCCTGCTATGCAAGGCCCGATGTGCCTAATAGGCCGAGTGATTTTCTTTATTTTCAATAAATGGTTTCTAATTAATTTGAATTCTCAATATTATATTATATTAGGAACATAAATTATTGACTTAGTTGCGTTAGTTTAGGTTAGGTAGATTAGGTTAGGTCGTATATCTACGTTAGATTTAACTCAAATTTAAACAAATTATCATATACATAATGAAATGGACAGATTTATTATTTCATAAGAAAAAGAGAAAAATATAAATTCAGGAAAACTTAGCTTATTAGCCAAATAAGACCTTGCATAGTAGGCCGAGTACGACGTTCTAGCTACAACATATATGTATGTGTACAGTCTGCCAGTACATATATATATACATATATATATATATATATATATATATATATATATATATATATATATATATATATATATATATTTATATATATATATATATATATATATATATATATATATATATATATATATATGCGAACAAGCCTGAATGGTCCCCAGGACAATATGCAACTGAAAACTCACACCCCAGAAGTGACTCGAACCCATACTCCCAGATGCCACGCAACTGGTATGTACAAGACGCCTTAATCCACTTGACCATCACGACCGGACATAATGAGGTGATAGCCGAGGCTATTTGAACCACCCCACCGCCGGCACTCGGATAGTAATCTTGGGCATAGCATTTTACCAAATCACCTCATTCTTTGGGGCACACGTGAGGAACACAAATGCGAACAAGCCTGAATGGTCCCCAGGACAATATGCAACTGAAAACTCACACCCCAGAAGTGACTCGAACCCATACTCCCAGATGCCACGCAACTGGTATGTACAAGACGCCTTAATCCACTTGACCATCACGACCGGACATAATGAGGTGATAGCCGAGGCTATTTGAACCACCCCACCGCCGGCACTCGGATAGTAATCTTGGGCATAGCATTTTACCAAATCACCTCATTCTTTGGGGCACACGTGAGGAACACAAATGCGAACACGCCTGAATGGTCCCCTGGACAATATGCAACTGAAAACTCACACCCCAGAAGTGACTCGAACCCATACTCCCAGATGCCACGCAACTGGTATGTACAAGACGCCTTAATCCACTTGACCATCACGACCGGACATAATGAGGTGATAGCCGAGGCTATTTGAACCACCCCACCGCCGGCACTCGGATAGTAATCTTGGGCATAGCATTTTACCAAATCACCTCATTCTTTGGGGCACACGTGAGGAACACAAATGCGAACAAGCCTGAATGGTCCCCAGGACAATATGCAACTGAAAACTCACACCCCAGAAGTGACTCGAACCCATACTCCCAGATGCCACGCAACTGGTATGTACAAGACGCCTTAATCCACTTGACCATCACGACCGGACATAATGAGATGATAGCCGAGGCTATTTGAACCACCCCACCGCCGGCACTCGGATAGTAATCTTGAGCATAGCATTTTACCAAATCACCTCATTCTTTGGGGCACACGTGAGGAACACAAATGCGAACAAGCCTGAATGGTCCCCAGGACAATATGCAACTGAAAACTCACACCCCAGAAGTGACTCGAACCCATACTCCCAGATGCCACGCAACTGGTATGTACAAGACGCCTTAATCCACTTGACCATCACGACCGGACATAATGAGGTGATAGCCGAGGCTATTTGAACCACCCCACCGCCGGCACTCGGATAGTAATCTTGGGCATAGCATTTTACCAAATCACCTCATTCTTTGGGGCACACGTGAGGAACACAAATGCGAACAAGCCTGAATGGTCCCCAGGACAATATGCAACTGAAAACTCACACCCCAGAAGTGACTCGAACCCATACTCCCAGATGCCACGCAACTGGTATGTACAAGACGCCTTAATCCACTTGACCATCACGACCGGACATAATGAGGTGATAGCCGAGGCTATTTGAACCACCCCACCGCCGGCACTCGGATAGTAATCTTGGGCATAGCATTTTACCAAATCACCTCATTCTTTGGGGCACACGTGAGGAACACAAATGCGAACAAGCCTGAATGGTCCCCCAGGACAATATGCAACTGAAAACTCACACCCCAGAAGTGACTCGAACCCATACTCCCAGATGCCACGCAACTGGTATGTACAAGACGCCTTAATCCACTTGACCATCACGACCGGACATAATGAGGTGATAGCCGAGGCTATTTGAACCACCCCACCGCCGGCACTCGGATAGTAATCTTGGGCATAGCATTTTACCAAATCACCTCATTCTTTGGGGCACACGTGAGGAACACAAATGCGAACAATGAGTGAATGTGAGTTTTCTGTTATATATATATATATATATATATATAGTGACGGGAAAGTGTTGGAGTGTAGATGTTCGGCAGTCCTCCAATGACAGGTGTTAATGCCTAGTCACACTTACAGAAAAAAAGATAGACTGCTTGCCTGTTTGTCTGTTTGTCTGTCTGTCTGTGGTAAAGTAAGGGAAGACACGCAAAACACAAAGTATGAACAATGAAACTTTAATATAGAAACAAATTAAAAACAAAGACAATCCCTTGGAAATGTACAGTGCAAACGAACAAGTCAAAAACATAAAACATAAATGAATAATAGGGATGAAGTTACTCTACAATAATATAAAGTTAAAGGTGAAAAATAATCAGGAGCTGAGAATATGGCGCTAGCTGCGAGACATCCACCTGATACAGCATATATCAGTTAGTTGTTCACGGCTTGAGAACACAAGGATATTACGACTTCATTGGCTGCATCAAGCCCAGACATCGACTCAGGTAGAGGGTGCAGTGGTGCAGTGGTGCAGTCGGCGAGTCACCAATCAGGAGCAGGCAGGCTGGGAAGGGTAGTTGGCTGGTTGATGACGAGCCGGCGTGGAGGGAGTGAGGAGTAGGGGGTGAGTCTTGGATATGTTTTGCCTCCTGGTCAAAATATTTTGTGCTACTGGGAGACGTATCTTGAAGGTAGCATCTTATTCTTGTGTATTATACGTAACTACATGTAGAGAAGAGCAGGCTCAATCTCTTGAAAGATATTATCGTCACAACTTTCCCCCGAAGCCTGCACTTACGGGTGAAGTTACGTCTTCAGGTGGTAGAGTGGTAGGTGGAGCTGTCTCTACCTCATAAACTCTGGAGAGGGCGTCTGCTATGATGTTGTCAGAACCTTTGATGTAGAAGATCTCCAGGTTGAAATTCTGCAGATATAAAGCCCATCGTAGAAGCCGTTAATTGTTGAATTGGGCTTGCTGCAGGAAGCGTAGGGGATTGTGGTCCGAGTAGATGGTGGTAGACCGAGCACCTTGCAGATATGATTCAAAGTGCTGCAAGTTCAGGACGATGGAGAGTAGCTCCTTTTCGATCGTGCTGTAATTCTTTTGGTGTGTTTTTAGCTTGTAGCTAAAGTAGCTAACAGGTAGAACATCCTCGCCTCGCTGTTCCATCAGGACACCCCCGATGCCGATACCACTGGCGTCGACATGGAGGATGAAAGGCTTCGTGATATCTGGCGAGGCGAGAATAGGATTAGAACAGAGCAGGAATTTAAGTTGTTCAAAAGCAATGGTCTGCTGAATGGTCCAATTATACCGTTGCTTGGGGCTGGTTAAAGTGATCAATGGTGTCGCCACCGTACTAAAATTCTTCACAAACCTACGGTAGTAGGAGGCAAGACCAAGGAAGCGCAGGAGCTGCTTCCTGGTGGTAGGCTGTGGGTAATGCTGGATGGCTTGGGTATGTATGTTTAACGGAGCTATGCTGCCACTCCCTATCTCATGACCAAGATAACGCACTTTACCTTTGGCAAAGGTGGACTTGCCCAAGTTGATGGTGAGGCCGGGTGACAGGAGCTTGGCAAACAATCGTTGCAGCTGGAGCAGATGTTCGCTCCAGGTGTTGGTTGCCACAACGATGTCATCCAAGTAGGCGTAGGTGTTATCTAAGCCCTGGATGACGCGGTTGACAGCTCGCTGGAAGGTGGCCGGGGCATTACATTGTCCAAATGGAAGGCGTTCGTATCTGTAAAGGCCAAAGGGAGTGGTAGAGGCAGATATTTCCTTAGCTCGCTCTGTCAAACATACTTGGTAGTATCCCTTAATGTCTAACTTTGATAGATACCGAGCATTACCAATGGCGTCAAGAATGTCATCTATTCTAGGTAATGGATAAGCATCCTTGATAGTCACAAGATTCAATTTCCGGTAATCAGTACACAACCTCACTTTACCTTGCGGTTTCGGCACCAAGATGCAGGGTGAGGCCCAAGGCGACTCACAAGGGGTGGCCAGCCCATGATCCAGGAGGTACTGTACCTCAGCACGCATGACTTCCTTTTTGCTCGGGCTGATTCTGTAGAAAGGTTGACGAATCGGCCGGGTGTCAGGGAGTAGCTGGATGTCGTGCTGAACCACATTACACTCCTGTGGATCATCGCTGAACAACTTCTGATGTTCCTTGAAGATTCTGATGAGAGGAGCACTATTACTGTCCTGCAAATAGGTATGAAGATCATTAAGGATTTCCGAGTTGGAAGGCACTGACTCAGTGTTAGTGCTTTCGTGAAGCGAAGCAGGGAAGGTCTCACTGTGGAGGTAGGGACCTTTAAAGGTGGATAATGATACCAACACAGTAGGGGGAGTACCTTGATACTGCTTCAGGAGGTTGACGTGGCACAACTGGGTCTTCCGCCGCCTATCTGGAGTCTCAAGAACGTATTTGTGATTGTTTCTGCACTGCTTGATGCGGTAAGGTCCTGAAAACTTGTTTTGCAATGGAGAAAATGGGATAGGAAAATATGCCAACACGAAGTTTCCTGGTTTAAACTTCCTTAGTTTGCTGCGTTGGTCAAAATTAGTCTTCATCCTCTCCTGAGCTTTCATTAGATTGTCATTAGCAAATTTAAGTACTCTCTCTAGAATGTGTTTTAAGGTTTAAAGAAACTGGGGCACATTCTGAGAGTCACTGAAGGTGGCATTACGTAGAGAGTTTTTGAAAGCTTTGAGAGGAGTACGGCACTTACGTCCGTAGAGCATCTCATAAGGAGAAACTCTTAGAGACTCATTGGGAAGACTTCTGAAAATGCACATAATGAGGTCAAGTTGTTTATCCCAGTCCTTCAAGGTTTCATTGCAAAATTTCTTTAGGAGTGCTTTAATAGTCTTACGCTTTAATAGACTACGTTCAAGAGAACCCTGTGAAGCAGGATGATAGAGGCTGGACAGTACCTGTGTGATGTTGAACTCTTCCAGTGTCTTCTTGAAGAGATCACTGGTGAAGTTGGTACCACAGTCACTTTGAACCTCTCTTGGAAATCCATACTGGGTGAAGATCTTCATTAGTTGTTTCACCAGAGTAGCAGCCGTAATGTTCTTTACTGGAACTGCTATGGAGAATCTGGTGGTAGGACACAAGATAGTTAGTATATAGGCGTTGCCAGAACTGGTCCGGGGTAAAGGACCAACACAGTCTATGATGAGTCTGTGGAAAGGTTCCGCAGGCACCTGAATAGGAGTCAATGGGGCCTGGGAAATAGAGATGTTAGGTTTACCTGCCATCTGACATGTATGACACTGTTGCACGTACTTTTTGACGTCCTTAACCATGCCTGGCCAGTAGTAGTCTTGTCTGATTCCGTGGTAGGTTTTGTTAAAACCATAGTGAGAAAGAGCTCCGTGGGCCAGGTGTAGAATATCGGGCCGTAGGCTGGTGGGAATTACTAGTTGTTCGACATTTGCCCAATCGTCGTCCTCCTTCAGCTTACTGGGTCTGTACCTGCGCTAGAGCAACTGATTCTCTAGGAAGAACCCAGGGATACTGTCAGGTTGAGTCTCAGCCTGGAAGAATAATGGTGTTAATGCTTGATCCTCCCTCTGTAACTTACGGAACTCCAAACTGGTAAGATTCGGTGGTAGATTTTGAGGATCTTGAGGGACAGCGGTAGCAGTAGAGTCAGCTGGTTGCGGGCGTGCAGCTTGTGCACGGGTGGTCACCAAAACCGGAGGAGAAACTTCATCACTTTCTTGGACCTCTGCTGAAACATACTCAAAGATGGGATTGTCCACTACAGAGTTACACCTGGGGTTTGTCCATGACGATCAAGTTGGACGGTTGCAGATTTTCTGCCAAGTCGTTGCCCAGGAGAAGTTGCACTCCAGACATGGGAAAAGGCTTCTCCCTGATGGCGACTTGGACTTCACCGGTCACAAAAGGACAATCCAGGTGGACTCTGGCGAGTGGATACGGAGTGGTAGCAGTGAGGTCAGTGATAAGGACGGTTTCCCCGGTGTAGGTGATGTTAGGCACCGCTGATTTCAATATTATGGACTGAAGAGCCGCGGTGTCCCTCAAGATCTTCAATTTGAAACCTCCCTCCGAATCTGTACCGTTGGTAGAGACAGTTCCAGGATACAGGTGTTTGCTGAAGAGAGAAAGATCATTAATAGGATCACCAACATTCATCACAGGCTTACCGGACTTAGGAGAAGTCGGTTTGGGTTTAGTAGTTTCATTGCCTTTGTATTGGGCTTTCCCACATCTATCTATGGTATGTCCATAGAGTTTGCAATACTTACAATACAATTGAGAGCTTGCTTGATCTGTACCTACTTTATCATAACTATACCAAGACTTCTTACTGGGAGGTGGTGATTGTGTAAGCCGGTGGATGAGGCTGTAGGTGTCAGCTGATTTTGCACATTTGATGTAGTCGGTTTCTTCTTTATCTGCTAAATATAAACGGACGGAAGGGGGAACACGTCTCAAGAATTCCTCAACTAGCATGAGGTTGATGAGCTCTGAAAACGTAGAGACATGTGCTGCTTCCAGCCATTTCATGAAATATCTTTTCTTGGTATTGGCATATTCTAGAAAGGTGGTGTTACTTGCCTTTAGATAGTCACGGAATTTTCGTCTGTAGCTTTCGGTGGAGAGAAGGTAGCGTCCAAAACTGCTTGCTTCAGGGTCTTGTAGTCATTCTCAGACGCTAAGGTACTGAGAGTAACTGCAGCTCTACCTGTGAGATGCACTCTGAGAAGGGTAGACCATTGATCTGCAGGCAAGCTAACTTTATTAGCTAGGGTCTCAAAAGTGGTGAAAAAGACATCAATCTCTGTCTAAACGAATGGTGGCATTAACTTACTTGCATGGGAGACATTGACACCTGCCATTGGAGGACTGCCAAACATCTACACTCCAACACATTCCCGTCACATACTTGCCTTTAGATAGTCACGGAATTTTCGTCTGTAGCTTTCGGTGGAGAGAAGGTAGGCGTCCAAAACTGCTTGCTTCAGGGTCTGGTAGTCATTCTCAGACGCTAAGGTACTGAGAGTAACTGCAGCTCTACCTATGAGATGCACTCTGAGAAGGGTAGACCATTGATCTGCAGGCCAGCTAAGTTTATTAGCTAGGGGTCTCAAAAGTGGTAAAAAAAGACATCAATCTCTGTCTCAACGAATGGTGGCCTTAACTTACTTGCATGGGAGACATTGAAACTTCCGGGAAGACTAGCGGTAGCTTGTTGGTGCTGAGTGTGGTGTGTAGTTTCCAACGTGAGTTTTTGTTGACGACATGCTATAGCCATCTCCGCTTGCTTTTTGTCATGCTCGCGTTGTATCTCCAGGTGACGTTGTTTTGCTTCAAGCTGTACTCGCTCACGCTCTTGGAGTATGGCCATCTCTTCTTTCTTCAGGGCAGCCTCTCGTTCTTTTATTTGGAGAGCTTCATTCGTCACGGCAGCCTCTCTTTCTTGCTCTTCTTTCCTTATTGCAGCTTCTTCTTTCCTGATTTGTAGAGCCTCTTGCTGTTGCTCCCGCTCGAGTTTTGCAAGTTCGAGCTTGAGTTTCATAGTTGCCAGATCATGTTTATCTGCAATAGAATATTGTTCGTGAGTTTCAGAGTCAATCGTCCCTTCATCTAAGAGGTGATCCAATATTAAATTATGCAATTCATTTTTGTTGGCTCCACAGGGAACATCTAGTTGATACTCGTGTGCAAGAGTTTGTAATTCGGTCCTCTTGGCACGACTTAAGGTTCCTATTTCACTAGCTGGATCATTACGAAAAGCTTGGAGACGGAACATGGTGAAAAATAGCAAATAAATGTACAACGAATACTTGTGATATGGTAAGTGTCAGTAACAGGATAACGTGGCAACTGGTAACTATCCCGTGGAATTGAATATTTAACAATTAATGTTAATTTTAGAATGGTAAATGATTAGTAAATCAAAATCGCAGGAAATCTTGTACCCGGTACTCAATGTAAGAGAATAAGGGCAAGAAAATACTACTAAATAAATGAAACTGAGTTTCTAAAACAAATGAAACATTTAATTGTCCCAAAAGTGAATAAGGTAGTCCAAGAATGTAGGCATACCTTGCTGAGTCTCTAGAGGACAGAAGCAACGGTTTTCCCACTAAATGAAATATGATACTTAAAGAATTAGCGAACTTTGTGCTCTGAAAAAAAGAAAGCTAATTCCCTACCTAAGTAAATATCATCATCTCTGATCAACGTGTAGGGGTGCGAGTGTGAACTGGTGACGAGAACTGCTGCTGAGGTCCCAACTCAGCAACGTAGTCCATGCTAGAGGAACTATAGCCCTCTTTATCCTCCTTCAGTCGGATTGCAGAAGATAGGGTGCTTTGACCCAAAGACAAACCAAAGTACCAGGGTACCCAAAATGATGATCTGTCTGAGATTGAGAAATATCCTAGGGACAAAAGGTGGAAAACACAAGTAATAACACGGAGGGATGGATGACCAATTAAGAGAATGACTGCGGCCTACAGTCACCACGTAATCAAAAGTTATCCAACACTCACTATATGCTACTCTCGGAATGCACAATACACACAGCACCATATAAATATTAAAAGTAATGAAAATATTGAGAAGCAACTGTATCAAAGCTATGTATGCTTATCACAAATTGACGTTCTGGTACTAGTACCTGAGTGAAGCCTCCCGGACAGGCCCCCATTAAATGTGACGGGAAAGTATTGGAGTGTAGATGTTCGGCAGTCTTCCAATGGCAGGTGTTAATGCCTAGTCACACTTACAAAAAAAAAGATAGAATGCTTGCCTGTTTGTCTATCTGTCTGTGGTAAAGTAAAGAAAGACACGCAAAACACAAAGTATGAACAATGAAACTTTAATTAATATAGAAACAAATTATAATTATATAATTATATATATATATATATATATATATATATATATATATATATATATATATAATTATAATTTGTTTCTATATTAATTAAAGTTTCACATATATATATATGAAATATGGAACCAACATATAAGAAAATATAAGAAATATAAGAAATATTGAGAAAATTCGTGTTAGAATTATTAATCTTACTTTTTCGGTTGGAATATATATATATATATATATATATATTCCATATGCATATCCAGATTTACATTCCCCAATAATCTTTGACAGGTTGAGTCCAGATTTCTTGGCATTCACAGTTTCGATAAATTTGTTGACCTTTGCTTTCAATTCGGCTGTAGTGTCCTTCGTTACCCTTTGGAATTTAGTTTGTTCAGAGAGAATGAGGTTCCATATTTCCATACGCGTATCGCGTATGATACGTGTATGGAAATGTCAAGACACATAAGCCTGGAAACCCACTTCAGCCATTCATCAGCCAGATACCCACACTAACGTACAGACTGCCGAAATGACTCAACGGCTTGCTGACTCCTTATGTCCCTTGCGCCTTCAGCCTGAAGTCTCCAAAGGAATTTGTTGACTTACTGCGGGGAACACTGGCCACAGGGATAAGAGCCTCGTTGGACGTAGAATCACTGTTTACCATTGTACCTGTGGATGAAACAATCGGGATGATAGCGGACAGAGTGTTTCGTGATCCGGTCTGTACTCCTCTTGACATACCAGAAAACATTCTAAGGAAACTACTCCAAGCTTGTACTAAAGAGGCACCCTTCTTGAGCCCGGATGGGCACATGTATAAGCAAGTAGATGGGGTCGCCATGGGTTCTCCCCTAGGTGTTCTGTTTGCGAACTTTTACATGGGTAACATCGAGCAAAAAGTCTTAGTCGACATGAACTTGAAACCGGCCATATACTGCAGGTATGTTGACAACATTTTTACACAGGTACCTGATGTCAGACATCTGCAGGAGGTGAAGGAGGCATTTGAGCAGAATTCTGTGTTGCGTTTCACTTACGAGATGGAGAAGGATGGGAAGCTGCCCTTTCTAGATGTAACAGTCATGGAAAAGAGCGGAGGTTTCCACACTGCAGTCTACACTAAGGAAACAAACATAGGAATGTGCCTAAATGCCAACAGTGACTGCCCAGACAGGTACAAGAGGAGTGTTGTTAATGCTTATGTCGACTGTGCTCTCAGCCACAGCTCAGAATGAAAGCAAGTCAACGAAGAACTCTGTAGGGTAAGGCAGGTCGTAGTCAACAACGGCTTCTCCAATGGTTTCGTTGAAGACATCATAAGAAGGAAGGTGAATCGCCATGCAACCTCTGAAGAGACAACTAACACAACACCTATACCCCCTATTAGACTATTTTACAGGAACTTCTTTTCCACAGCTCATAAAATGGAGGAAACGGTCCTGAAAGATATTGTTAATAGAAACGTTATCCCTACAGACAAAAATCAGAAGATACAGCTGACGATTTACTATAAAACCAAGAAAACGGCCAGCCTACTCATGAGAAACTCTCCAGACACAAAGCAGAACGCTTTAAAAGAGACCAATGTCGTCTATGCCTTCAAATGCCCTCTTGGGGACTGTAAGCCTAAAAAAACTCAGTATATAGGCAAGAAAACAGCATCTCTTTCCAGGCGTTTAACGATGCATAAGCAACAGGGCTCCATTAAGGAACATATAATCTCTTCCTACAATCAAACCATCACCAGAGAAATCTTAGGAAACAACATAGAAATCATCGATAGATACAGCGATAGCAGGCGGCTTGACATCTGTGAGGCACTACACATCAAGAAGTCAACACCAGCAATCAACAGCCAATTAATGCACAACTATATTCTACCCACTTCAAGACTCTGCTCCAATATAGAAGCATCAAGAAATAATGGCCAATAGGCCCTCTGCAATTACTTCCATTCTTACCTTCAATACCCATTGTTACGTGTTCTGGCTTGTTTTGAAAGTTTGTTTTCACCTCAACCAAAACTGTTGTAACATATCACCTCACCCAAATGCAGGTATAAAAAATCGAAGATGTTTAAGCTCTATTCAGTTATAGTTGTGTGTATGTGTGTAGACTGAAGTCTTTGAAAATGTAATAAGTTTTAAGAAACGCGCTCAAGTGTCGTGTCATACTAGAAATAAAAATGAATTTTGGAGAATTGATTTTTCAATTACCATCAACAGTGAAAAGAAACATAAGAAAGATCGAGAAAATTCGTGTTAGAATTATTAATCTTACTTTTTTGGTCATATTTAGTAATATATATATATATATATATATATATATATATATATATATATATATATATATATATATATATATATATATATATATATATATATATATATATAACTGAAAACTCACACCCCAGAAGTGACTCGAACCCATACTCCCAGAAGCAACGCAACTGGTATGTACAAGACGCCTTAATCCACTTGACCATCACGACCGGACATAATGAGGTGATAGCCGAGGCTATTTGAACCACCCCAACGCCGGCACTCGGATAGTAATCTTGGGCATAGCATTTTACCAAATCACCTCATTCTTTGGGGCACACATGAGGAACACAAATGCGAACAACCCTGAATGGTCCCCAGGACAATATGCAACTGAAAACTCACACCCCAGAAGTGACTCGAACCCATACTCCCAGAAGCAACGCAACTGGTATGTACAAGACGCCTTAATCCACTTGACCATCACGACCAGACATAATGAGGTGATAGCCGAGGCTATTTGAACCACCCCACCGCCGGCACTCGGATAGTAATCTTGGGCATAGCATTTTACCAAATCACCTCATTCTTTGGGGCACACGTGAGGAACACAAATGCGAACAAGCCTGAATGGTCCCCAGGACAATATGCAACTGAAAACTCACACCCCAGAAGTGACTCGAACCCATACTCCCAGAAGCAACGCAACTGGTATGTACAAGACGCCTTAATCCACTTGACCATCACGACCGGACATAATGAGGTGATAGCCGAGGCTATTTGAACCACCCCACCGCCGGCACTCGGATAGTAATCTTGGGCATAGCATTTTACCAAATCACCTCATTCTTTGGGGCACACGTGAGGAACACAAATGCGAACAAGCCTGAATGGTCCCCAGGACAATATGCAACTGAAAACTCACAAAACTCAACAAAACTCAACAATATGCAACTGAACAAAACTCACGGTGGGGTGGTTCAAATAGCCTCGGCTATCACCTCATTATGTTCGGTCGTGATGGTCAAGTGGATTAAGGCGTCTTGTACATACCAGTTGCGTTGCTTCTGGGAGTATGGGTTCGAGTCACTTCTGGGGTGTGAGTTTTCAGTTGCATATTGTCCTGGGGACCATTCAGGCTTGTTCGCATTTGTGTTCCTCACGTGTGCCCCAAAGAATGAGGTAATTTGGTAAAATGCTATGCCCAAGATTACTATCCGAGTGCCGGCGGTGGGGTGGTTCAAATAGCCTCGGCTATCACCTCATTATGTCCGGTCGTGATGGTCAAGTGGATTAAGGCGTCTTGTACATACCAGTTGCGTTGCTTCTGGGAGTATGGGTTCGAGTCACTTCTGGGGTGTGAGTTTTCAGTTGCATATTGTCCTGGGGACCATTCAGGCTTGTTCGCATTTGTGTTCCTCACGTGTGCCCCAAAGAATGAGGTGATTTGGTAAAATGCTATGCCCAAGATTACTATCCGAGTGCCGGCGGTGGGGTGGTTCAAATAGCCTCGGCTATCACCTCATTATGTCCGGTCGTGATGGTCAAGTGGATTAAGGCGTCTTGTACATACCAGTTGCGTTGCTTCTGGGAGTATGGGTTCGAGTCACTTCTGGGGTGTGAGTTTTCAGTTGCATATTGTCCTGGGGACCATTCAGGCTTGTTCGCATTTGTGTTCCTCACGTGTGCCCCAAAGAATGAGGTGATTTGGTAAAATGCTATGCCCAAGATTACTATCCGAGTGCCGGCGGTGGGGTGGTTCAAATAGCCTCGGCTATCACCTCATTATGTCCGGTCGTGATGGTCAAGTGGATTAAGGCGTCTTGTACATACCAGTTGCGTTGCTTCTGGGAGTATGGGTTCGAGTCACTTCTGGGGTGTGAGTTTTCAGTTGCATATTGTCCTGGGGACCATTCAGGCTTCTTCGCCTTTGTGTTCCTCACGTGTGCCCCAAAGAATGAGGTGATTTGGTAAAATGCTATGCCCAAGATTACTATCCGAGTGCCGGCGGTGGGGTGGTTCAAATAGCCTCGGCTATCACCTCATTATGTCCGGTCGTGATGGTCAAGTGGATTAAGGCGTCTTGTACATACCAGTTGCGTTGCTTCTGGGAGTATGGGTTCGAGTCACTTCTGGGGTGTGAGTTTTCAGTTGCATATTGTCCTGGGGACCATTCAGGCTTGTTCGCATATATATATATATATATATATATATATATATATATATATATATATAATGTCGTACCTAGTAGCCAGAACGCACTTCTCAGCCTACTATGCAAGGCCCGATTTGCCTAATTAGCCAAGTTTTCATGAATTAATATATTTTCTCTTTTTTTTTCTTATGAAATGATAAAGCTACCCATTTCATTATGTATGAGGTCATTTTTTTTTATTGGAGTTAAAATTAACGTAGTTATATGACCGAACCTAACCAACCCTACCTAACCTAACCTAACCTATCTTTATAGGTTAGGTTAGGTTAGGTAGCCGAGAAAGTTAGGTTAGATTAGGTTAGGTAGGTTAGGTATTCGAAAAACAATTAATTCGTGAAAACTTGGCTTATTAGGCAAATTGGGCCTTGCATAGTAGGCTGAGAAGTGCGTTCTGGCTACTAGGTACGACATATATATATATATATATATATATATATATATATATATATATATATATATATATATATATATATATATATATATTTATGTCGTACCTAGTAGCCAGAACGCACTTCTCAGCCTACTTTGAATTAGCCCGATTTGCCTAATAAGCCAAGTTTTCGTGAATTTTTTTTCGACTACTTAACCTACCTAACCTAACTTTTTCGGCTACCTAACCTAACCTATAAAGATAGGTTAGGTTAGGTTAGGTAGGGTTGGTTAGGTTTGGTCATATATCTACGATAATTTTAACTCCATTAAAAAAAATTGACCTCATACATAATGAAATGGGTAGCTTTATCATTTCATAAGAAAAAAATTAGAGAAAATATATTAATTCAGGAAAACGAGGTCAATGACATCATCAAGAAAAGCCTCGTCTCAGTTAAGTGCCCAACGGAGAGAGAATGTCTTATCCTAGGGGTCCAAATCCCGGATTTTCCCCGCACTTCGCCCTGATGGCATCACCATATACTCCTGGAAGTAGGGTAGACAGTTGGTGTGGGACTACACATGTGTATCCACCCTGGCTGGCATCTATGTACACCTCGGAGCTGATCAAGCAGGTGGGGCGGCCAACCACAGGGAAATAGCAAAATCACCCAAATACAGGCGATTGAAAGGTCGATACACCTTTGTTCCCATAGCGTCTGAGACGCATGGCACCTGGGGAAAGAGTGCCTTGGGATTTCTCAAGGAATTGGGCTCCAAGCTCATTGACGTCACCAGAGACGCAAGAGATGCCAGTTTTTTGTTTCAGCACCTCAGTGTGGCAATCCAGAGGGGAAACGCCTGCTGTATTCTTGGTTCCTATCCGGAAGCGGAGGAGCTTCAAGAGATCCATAACCTTTAAGCACTTTTTGTATCAACCAACGTATATCATGTAACCTTTATATACATAGTAAATAAAAAAAATAAAAAGGAAGGGGGTGGTAGGAGAAAAGCACACAGAAAAATTGGCGGGGACCTAAACATTCCCTCTAATTCGTTATGTGTGGTTTCCTCCAAGGATATGGGGTCCCCTTCTTCCAGCCAGAGGTCGTACTCCCTTCCTATATATATATATATATGCGAACAAGTCTGAATGGTCCCCAGGACAATATGCAACTGAAAACTCACACCCCAGAAGTGACTTGAACCCATACTCCCAGGAGCCACGCAACTGGTATGTACAAGACGCCTTAATCCACTTGACCATCACGACCGGACATAATGAGGTGATAGCCGAGGCTATTTGAACCACCCCACCGCCGGCACTCGGATAGTAATCTTGGGCATAGCCTCGGCTATCACCTCATTATGTACGGTCGTGATGGTCAAGTGGATTAAGGCGTCTTGTACATACCAGTTGCGTGGCTCCTGGGAGTATGGGTTCGAGTCACTTCTGGGGTGTGAGTTTTTATATATATATATATATATATATATATATATATATATATATATATATATATATATATATATATATATATATATATATTTATATATATATATATATATATATATATATATATTTATATATATATATATATATATATATATATATATATATATATATATATATATATATATTTATATATATATATATATATATATATATATATATATATATATAAATATATATATATATATATATATATATATATATATATATATATAAATATATAAATATATATATATATATATATATATATATATATATATATATATATATATATATATATATATATATATATATATATATATATTAGTATATTTTGGTAGCAGTCTTTCCTGTAGACATATATTATTAAATATGACCGAAAAAGTAAGATTAATAATTCTAACACGAATTTTCTCAATCTTTCGTACATTTCTTTTCACTGTTGGAGGTAAATCAAAAATCAATTCTCCAAAATTCATTTTTATTTCTAGTCTGACGCGACACGAGCGCGTTTCGTAAAACTTATTAAACAATAAAGTTTTACGAAACGCGCTCGTGTCACGTCAGACTAGAAATAAAAATGAATTTTGGAGAATTGATTTTTTATTTACCTCCAACAGTGAAAAGAAATGTACGAAAGATTGAGAAAATTCGTGTTAGAATTATTAATCTTACTTTTTCGGTCATATTTAATAATATATATATATATATATATATATATATATATATATATATATATATATATATATATATATATATATATATATATATATATATATATATATATATATATATATATATATATATATATATATATATATATATATATATATATATATATATATTTATATATATATATATTAAACCTAGAAGGGGTACCACCTCTGGTTCAAGTGTAGGGACCCATAGCCTCGAAGAAGAAAATAATGAGTACTCAGAGAAGACCTTGTGGATCCTCACTGAACACTTTGATATTTTCTTCTCCTACCACCCCTATTCTTTTGGTATGTGTGTATATTTATCTAACTTTATTTGAAAATGTCATTACACAAAAAAAGTTACAATATTGATTACATGCAAGGTAGAAGGCTGCTTGTCACAAGTTGTAGAGCTCCTCCAACTCCTCAGATGGCGGGCAGGAACCATGGATGCAGTGAGCACTTCCTCTCTGGATTGCCACACAAAGGTGCTGAAAGAGAAAACTGGCGGCTCTAGGGTCTCTAGTTGTTTCAATTAGCGTGGACCTCCGTTCCTTTAAAATACTTGCAGCACTTTTACCTCAAGCAACAAGTGTCTCTGAGGCAATGGGGACAAAATTGAGGTGGGGATCAAGGTCTCCATATTTACGTGACTTGGCTGCTTCCCGGTGATTGGCAGCACCTCCTGCCTGTGTAGCACTGAAGTTAACATAGGTATTGGCTAAGGTTGAAACGCAGGTGTAGTCCACACCAACTGTCTACCATTCTCCCAAGGGTTCACCGTAATCCCTTCTGGGCGACCGACAGGCTCATCAGAGTTGCGGGGAATTAGGTAACGGGGCTCTCTCTCTGCTGGACAACCGGCCGTGGTAACGCGTCTCTTGATAATGTCGTTAACCTTGCCGTGTCTTGCATGTCATCCTCCTGTCCTTTGGCAGAGAAGGCCATGCCATCTGTACCTGTCGGCCACTGCCTCGCCGCAAATACACCTGTATTCAGTGTGAATTGGGGCAGCGAGGCGGAGAGCCACTGCAATTCGGAAGGGACTGCTGTGTGAGACGAGTGCCAGTTGCTGACATTGGGGTTGCTAATAGGAAGTCCCCTGCATGTGGAGCTGCTACAGCATTAAGTCTTTGCAATGTCATGTGGTATTGTCGCAGCCTCTAGTAATGTCACAGCTTCTTGGTCGGCAATGGGCCGATCCCAGCTGGATTGCTTATGGGCTTCAGAAAGCAGCAGTTGGGGTGCTGGTCATGCGAGAGAGACCCATTTGGTGGTGCAGTCTGCAAAGCTGGGATCATGTATACCTGCCCGTTGAGCTAGGTGCTCAGGAAGGATTTCCTTCACCAAGATGTCAGATGCCACTGAAGAGGACAGAAACGCTGGTACCCCAATTTGTGTTGCTGTGCGCACGCCGAGGCCCTCCAAGTCTGACAGGAAGGGAGGCCTGTTTCCACTGTGAGTCGCTGAGAGAAAGGTTGAGGGCTTTTTCTAGCATTGATTAAGCTGTCGTACTCCTCTAATTTAATATTATTGAAAGATGGCAAACGTCTAAGAAAGTAGGTCAGCCTGGGGAGGGATAAGCATCAGGTGATGAGGTAAAGTGCATCATGAGTATCGATGTCTTCAATCCTCTCGTCCATCCTCTTCAGGTCAGTGATCTTACCAAGGACCTCGTTGATGGCATTCCCTCCAAGAGGAGCACCTAGAAGTGTGCTGTCCTCAAGGTTGGTTAAGTGAATATCAGGCAAAACAACCTATATATATATATATTGTTATGGTAAAATCTCTAGGAAGAGATTCGGCCTACTCCATTATCACCTATTCTACTCATTCACGTCTATGTAATAAAGAATTGCAGCCAAAAACAACAACAACAACTACTTCCAGACCGCTAGACAATAGCACCAGTCTCCCTCCACTACCAGGGCCAGTCACCCCCACCTCACACCTGGGTCCCTGTGAGGCCACGCCCTCCCAAACAAGCACTTCAAGTGAGCCGGTTCCTAGTTAAAGAAGACTATCAGCGCCCTCTGGCCAGCCGATATTCTGTATATATAGGGCTATCAGCCCACCAAGATTCAGATTACTCCTGTGTGCTCACCTGAGTAGACCTGTTGACACATCTCGGTGTGGTAACAGATTTAGTCAGACTAGCTCATGATATTCTGCACCATATATTATTTTGCATCTTAACATAACGTAAATTTGATTATTCATCTTGTTTGTTTTGCACATTTTGTATTGAAGCCAAGCCTGGATATTTTTGGTAATTTGTTTAATTTACTTTTAAAGTAAAGTATTTTTAAATGTTTTTCCTCCCTGCTTTATCCTACAGTTTACCACACTGTGAGGACACCTTTTGCAGTTTAACTTTTTTTCTTTTTGTTTTTAAATATTTTGTGACTGGCATTGCAGATTGCACCACCACCAACGTTACCATCACAAATTGGGGTATTGTCCTAGGAGCCTCACTCTGGTAATGCTTCTAGATCCTTCACTTAATATTTTGGTAACAGTACTTGGCTTTATTACAAATTTAATTTTTCAGAACTCTTATTCTTTGACTAATTTTAATGGTGCTTCATACTGTTTGCTTTCCAGATGTAGCATTATATGATTGTTGGATGACTATGGATTACGTGGTGTCTTGTGGCCACAGTCATACTCGTGATTGGTTGTTCCATAATCTTTGCTATATCCTGTGTTTCCACCTTATTCTCGTCCCTACAGGAGAGTTCTCATTCAGACAGATCACCCCCTTTGGTACCCTGGTACTTTGGTTTGTCTTCGGGTCAAGTACGCCCACATCATTGCAACCCGAACGTAGGAGGATATAGAGGGCCAAAGTTCCTCTCGCACGGACTATGCTGTAAGGTTGGGACCCCTTCAAGCAGTTCTCGTCATTATTGACACTTCGCCCCCCTACGCGTCGGTCAGAGATATGGTATTTACACAGGTAGGGAGCTAACATTCATTTCCAGAGCACAAAGATTGTTAATTCTGTAAGTACTATCTATTTTTTGTAGGAAACCTCTTACCTTTGCTCACGTCATTAAAGACAAGGTAAGAAATCCCGACATCTTCTGGACTACCTTCGAGACAATTGTCTCAACATTAAAGTAGGATCCCTCTTGCCCTTATCCTCGTCATATAGAGAACCGGGTACAAGATTCCCTACTTTCTTGAAACGCTTAGTTTCATTTTTTATCTTGATTGTAACCTTGAATATTAGGTTTAAAACATTATATTAGCTATCATTCACCATGTTTTGTCTTTCCACATTTAGACAGAATCCAAACGATGAAGTGAGCACACTAGTTCGTGCCACCAAGGCGGAGATGCTGACTCTAGTAAATGAGTATCACCTTACAGCCCCACATGGAGCCACTAAAACTGATCTGCACAACCTCATCTTTGACCATTTATTAGACAATGATGCTATTACTCCTGAATCTAATGAACATTACTTAATTGCAGACAAGAACGCCTTGGCAGCCATGAAATTGAACCTAGAACTCGCTAATGCCGAACGTGAACGTCTGAAAGAACAAGCTGCATTTGAAAAGGAACAAGCTGCTCTTCAGAGAGAAGTTCTTGAGAGGAAGGAATGGGAAGCTGAACTTCAACTTTAGCTCGCTTAAAAACAACGTGAGCATGAGATTGCACTAGCTGCCCTACAACGTTCACAGGTTGAATTCCAACGTGAGCGTGAAAGGGAACAGCTCGACGTAAGAGAACGCGAGCTGGAGATACAACGTGAACATGAGAAGAAACAAGCAGATAGTGCTCTAGACCACCGTAGAAAAGAACTCGACTTGGAAACTACACGCCACACTCGGCGCCAACAAGCTGAAGGGGGCATTAGGTTCCAAAAATGCAATAAATGAAAACTCGTTCGATTTCAATCAAACTTTTTTGACAGGTTTTATATGAAAAGTGTTTCATCTGGTCTAAGTTTCAGCATCGTAGCATAAATAGGAAGGGAGAAAAAAAATATTGAAGTAGTTGTGAAAATTATGCCAAATTGGTCAAAATCGATTATCAATCAAAAAAGTCAACTGAAATCATAGCTATGACTCTTTGCTATCACAATAGCATATATTAAACAAATATTATAATTAGTTTAATTGGAAAAAAATTAAGAAAAAAAATGTATTTTTTTTTTTTCAATTTTTTTTTCACTTTTTTTTGGACGATTTGCATCAAATTTACACACCTGATTGTACGTAAGCCTATCTGTAAGGATGCCAATTTTGGAGAAAATTGGTTGATGTCAACCTCAGCCACAGATTTTAGAACCTTAGACTTTATTATTTTTTTTTTTCAATTGACACAAATGTTTACAAAACTGATTCATTTTTTATTCAATTTACATGAAACTTACACAGTATATGTGGAGGGCTTCTCTCTACATTGGTGAGATTTCATTTTTCTCCAAGTTCATTTATTGATTTTATAATAGCAATAAACATGCCATATTTGCATAATTTTGGGGGGGAACTTTGAACATTTGTATTAGGAAAACTAAAGATGTTTTGGAAATTCTATATCTCAGGGTTCTTTATTATATGCTAATGTGTCAGAAAATTGTCACAGAATAATTATATCTGAATCGTGTGTTCTGAAGTGTAGACCTGAAAATGTGTAAAAAACGTTGAAAAAAACAAAAAACAACAACAAAATCTCCCTTTCTATTTACGCTGCAGTACTGAAACTTGGGCCAATTTCAGCACTTTTTATATACAACTAGTCAAATAATATTGGTTGACATTGAACAACTTTTCCAACACCAACCTAATGCCCCCTGAAGCTAAACTTCCGGTACGTTTTAACCTTTCACATGCAATTAAGTTAATGCCATCTTTTGTTGAGGCAGAAGTAGATGTCTTTTTTACTTCATTTGAGTCTCTAGCTACCCAACTTAGCTGGTCTCAGGATCAGTGGTCTGTGCTTCTCAGGTCTCATTTAACAGGTAAAGCTGCAATGACTCTCGGTACTATAGCGTCTGAAACCGACTACCAGGTACTGAAGCAAGCAGTGCTCGATGCCTACCTCCTCTCCACCGAGACCTGCAGACGTAAGTTCAGGGATTACCTTAAAACAAGTGCTACCACTTATCTAGAGTTTGCAAATAACAAGAAGAGATAATTTATGAAGTGGCTGGAAGCTGCAAAAGTCTCTACCTTTACAGATCTCGTAAATCTCATCTTAGGGGAAGAATTCCTCAGGCGTGTACCTACTTCAATACGTCTCTACCTAGCCGACAAGGAAGAAGACGATCTTACCAGGTGTGCTCAATTGGCTGACTCCTACACTCTTATTCTTAGAGTACCAGCCGACCCGCCATCTAGTAAGAACTCCTGGTTTAGTCCTGAAAAAGTGAGTACCAGTAATGTGAACTCCTCGTTGTATTGCAATTATTGCAAAGACTATGGGCATACCATAGAAAAGTGTACCAATCCCCACTGTAAGGTCAGCAGTGAAAATAAGCCCAAATCACCACCTCCTAAAATTCACAAGAGTCCTAAGCCTGTAATGAATATTTTTGGTTCTTCCACTGATCTTTCTCTCTTCAACAGACACTTGTACTCCGAAACAGTCTCTACCCTCCGTGGAGATTCGGAGGAAAGGTTCAAAGTGAAAATCTTGAGGGGACACAGCTGCTCTACAGTCCATTCTTCTGAAATCAGATGTACCCAACGTCACCTACACTGGAGAAACTGTTCTCATCATGGACCTAACTGCTACTACACCATACCCACTTGCCAGAGTCCGCCTGGATTGTCCGTTTATGCAAGGTGAAGTTCAAGTCGCCATCCGGGAAAAGCCTTTTCCCATGTCAGGAGTTCAACTTCTCCTGGATAACGATTTGGCAGACGATCAACAACCTGCGAATGTAATCATCAAGGAAGATCCCCAGGTATGTAACACGGCAGTAGAAAATCCTGTTTTGCAGTTGGTTGAAGAGGTCCAATCAAGAGATTCTGACGACGTCTTCCCTCCTGTTATGGTGACGAAGCGGGCCACAGCTGCTCGCCCGAAACCAGCTGCTGCAGCTGTTCCTCAAGATCCTCCGAGCCTCCCCCCGAATCTCACATTGCTGGAGTTCCGTAAGTGGCAGAGAGAGGATCCCTCCTTAACATCTTTATTCTTACAGGCTGAGACCCAACCTAACTCTATCCCTGGTTTCTTTGTAGAAAATAGTGTTGTACCGGCATTATAGAACCAGGAAATTGAAGGTGAACGACAATCGGGCCAACATCAAACAACTGGTAGTTCCCCACAGCCTACGATCAGATATCTTGCATCTGGTCAGGGGATATCGCTCACACTACGGCTTCTACAAGACCTACAAGGCCCTGAAACAGGACTACTACTGGCCAAGTATGATTCGAGATGTCAAAACCTTCGTAAAAAATTGTCACATGTCTCAGATGACAGGTAAGCCGAACGCTCTTCTATTAAAGGCATCACTAATACAGGTACTAGTGTCTTCTGAGCCGTTCAGCCACCTCAACCACTATGACGAGCCTTTGTCCCAGACAGGCTCCGGCAGTGGTCCTTTGTGTTCTATCCCGTGTTCTACCATCAGGTATTCTACAGCAGTTTCCGTCCAGAACAGTACGGCTGCTAATGTTGTGAAACACCTCGGGAAGCAGTGCCCGCAGTACAGACACCGTCAGGAAAGTCAGAACAAGTGTGATAACACCTCCAACAATCTGAGTAAGACAACCAACATCACCAAGGTATTATCTAATCCTTCTCGTTGTACTTGGTCTGACTACAATGGTTCTAAATTCTCGATCTATTCCAACACCAAGAAAGATCCTTCTCTCTAAGAACCAAATCCAAATAAACGTGCTCCTCCAGACAACTTTCTCAGCCCTCATCTAAAATATTGTAAGACAAACTTGCTTTCCATTGCATTTGTAAGGCATAAATCTTTGTCTAGTACTAACTCCATTCTCGCCCTGCCAGGTATTAGAAAACCATCAGTCTTCCACCCTGGCGATAGGAACACCATCACACCACCGCGAGATGGGATCATGAACTATAGCTACAGTCATCAGAGGGGAGCCACTCAACATCCTGCCCGACGTGCAACACAACATATCATCCAATCTACTAGGTTACAACTTCAACCTCACCTCGGACTTCAACATTCTTTGGTCCCTCCGTCAGGATCAGCTCTCCAAACTTCGCTGAATCCTGCATCTTCATATGAACATTATGTATCACAATCTCCTTCAGTTCCTACTGCTAGTCCAGTTCTCCAATCAGCACTTGCTACGCTGGGCATTGCATCAGAGGAACAATCTCACCCTCTTCTTTGATCACCATTCTCGTCGATCCATTCAGCAGGCTCGATTCTACAGCAGATTCATACTTCTCAGAGTCCTTCAGTGCTACCTCAACATCTTCAAGCACCATCTTCTGCAGCTTCTGCAGCAGACCCAGTTCTCCAACCAACATCTGCTTCACTGGGCCCTGTATCTACAGAACTTCAACATCAACTTCATCAAAGACTCCAACAACGTCTTCGCCGACGCACTTTCAAGAGTCCAAGGGGTGGACTCATCCACTTCTACTATTCTACACTCCGATGCACTCGAGTAGGCAATAGGAGCAGGCTTCGGGGGAGAGCTGTCACGGTAAAATCTCTAGGAAGAGATTCGGCCTAATCCATTATCGCCTATTCTACTCATTCACGTCTATGTAATAAAGAATTGCAGCCAACAACAACAACAACAACTACTTCCAGACGGCTAGACAATAGCACCAGTCTCCCTCCACTACCAGGGCCCGTCACCCCCACCTCACACCTGGGTCCCTGTGAGGCCACGCCCTCCCAAACAAGCACTTCAAGTGAGCCGGTTCCTAGTTAAAGAAGACTATCAGCGCCTTCTGGATGGCCGATATTCTGTATATATAGGGCTACCAAACTCTCCAAGATTCAGATTACTCCTGTGTGCTCACCTGAGTAGACCTGTTGACACATCTCGGTGTGGTAACAGATTTAGGTAGACTAGCTCATGATATTCTGCACCAAATATTATTTTGCACCTTAATGTAACATAAATTTGATTATTCATCTTGTTTGATTTTGCATATTTTGTATTAAAGCCAAACCTGGATATTTTTTGTAATTTGTTTACTTTATTTTTAAAGTAAAGTTTTTTAAAATGTTATTCCCCCTCTGCTTTATCCTACAGTTTACCACACTGTGAAGACACCTTTTGCAGTTTAACTTTTTTTTCTTTTTAAATATTTTGTGACTGACATTACAGACTGCACCACCACCAACATTAACCGTCACAATATATATATATATATATATATATATATATATATATATATAAATATATATATATATATATATATATATATATATATATATATATATATATATATATATATATATATATATATATATATATATATATATCTCTAACTATTTTCTTAGCATCAGGGCTTAATTGAAATAGGAGTTCTCCAAAACTCATTTTCGTACTTTTAAGGTGAAGAAAAGAAGTGATTTACTATAGAGTGTATTACACTTATTTTGTGTGTATTACACTTATTATTAGCCAAAACCCAAGATTCAAGAAGATTACAAATTCTTGAGGCAATTCACATAAGAATAGAGCGACCTACCATGAACACCCAAATCACAGAACTATTTACTCTACCCACCATGAGAGTAAGGACAGGACAAGAACATATCGATGCCAACACAGAAGACAATGTCCAACATAACAGGCCAATTACACTGGATTAATCTTTGTGTTTAGATAGGAGATGCCTCGTATGGGCCAATAAGCCTTCTGCAGCCCCTATGTTTATCCCTTATGTATCCCCCCATGTTTTCACCTTCATTGTATTATCACCTGACCTAATGCGGGTATAAAATCAACTAGTATTGTAAGATCTGTTCACTTGAGAATGAACCATGGAGGTTCGAAACGTCGTGCAAATTATACGAATAAGTGTAATACACTCTATAGTAAATCACTTCTTTTCTTCACCTTAAAAGTACGAAAATGAGTTTTGGAGAACTCCTATTTCAGTTAAGCCCTGATGCTAAGAAAATAGTTAGAGGGATAGAAGCCCTAAACCAGAAAATAATAAATACAGAATCTGCTGTCATATTCAATGAAACATGTTTGAAAGAAAACCTGCTGCCAGTATACACCAATATATATATATATATATATATATATATATATATATATATATATATATATATATATATATATATATATATATATATATATATATATATATATATATATATATATATATATATATATATATATTTATATATATATATATATATATATATATATATATATATATATATATATATATATATATATATAATATGTGTGTGTGTGAAAAAGCTGCATGAACGTGCAAGCCATAGATCACTAAGAACTCTTTGACCCAGCCAGGATTCGAACCCATGCCATCCAGGATCACCCCTAAACGTACACAGTACTGTGACCACCGCACCAATGATCGTCTATACGTATTGGTTAGTCCTGGTGTTTACTAACTAAGCTCCCTGACAGATCAACCCCCGACGACACTCATGGATCCATTTGGGTACAATTTTTTTATCTAATTCTGGCGCATGCACGAGCCGCACTGAGTTTTTACACGTGTGAGAAGGCAGCATGAACGCTCAAGCCAAAGATGACTAAGAACTCTTTGACCCGGCCAGTATTCGAACCCATGCCGTCCAGGATGGACGGTCCGGCCGGTGCATGTGTAACAAACTAGGCTGGTTTTAAGAATTATCCAGAGTGGTTTATCGACAAAAGAGAATGGGAAGCTGGGCCCGCATGGTGACCCGGGACCTGACCCCAGAGGAATTCGCGGTGAAAATAATCGACGCCTTGTTCATAGCTGCGTATAATGAATCATCCTATAGTATTCAGTAAGTTAGAGAAATTAGCCTTTATTCATTTTGTATTAAAATTGTATTGTATAATATTACTGGGTACAATATCAAGAGTATTCTAATTATTGAGTTAAGTCACCATCAGTGACATCACGAATCAGATCTAAGTTGTAAGGCGGAGTGACCTGGCGGTCATAGGTAATCAGAGTTGACATGTCTACTATTTCTCAAAGTTCAATTAACCATTTTGGGGAACGGGAACAGCTCGGCCGTTAGATGCTTGTGTAATTTAACTTCAGTAAAATAATTCAACCAGTCTGGATCAATTAAGTACAACAGAGGTTAATTGTTATAACTTAAACCTTGCTAGTAACTTGGTAAAACTTAGACTATGCGGAAGGATACAATGCTCTAGTCTGGGGAAGACCAGACGAGGAGAAATCAGTGTGAACTCCAGATCAACTGGGGGAGGTCAACCCATCTCACCTCTCCCCCAAGACCAGCCCAACATCTTTAGCTGGTCAAAATAGAGGTGTAGTTGCTATTGTTATTTATAGGGATAGTCAACTCATTGCCGTTCAGGTCAAGTAGGGAGTGTTAAAGTGACAGGGAGTGAACATATTTAGATTTTGTTTCAGTTTTCTTTTAATAAATTAATTAGTTAATAATTTGCATTTTTATTATTTCCATGTGTTTATGTGAACTTGTCCTGGTCACGTGGTCCATACGAGGCAGAGTTGGATTGGGCGCCGATTCTAACATCAAATCGGAAGTCATCTTTACCGTGTAATTAATTCCACACTTAAGAACTCTCAAGGTCATCGGTTATAGTGGGGATCAAGCCCCTAGGTTGATTAATTAGCATGATCGATCAAGACCTCGATCATTGCTCGTGTGTTACTGGTCTGGTGGTGGCGGCGGAGGCGACTCTAGGGTTTTGCTCAAAGCCTAGGTCACGTCATACGGGTTGTAGAATCCTAAGTCGGTCAATCGTCTTAGGACTACGTGGCGTGGAGTCGGCTTTAGTAAAAGTTTTGGAGTCCCTTGTAGAGAATAAAAAGTAAGAATATGGGTAGGGAGGGAGAAGAAGGAAAGATAAGTCGAGAAACCTTCCCCGTGTTACAATGGTGCACAGCGGTGGCTTCAACAATTTTGTTTGAAATTGTTGAAAGGCTCACGCGTCTAGCCATTCGAACACGTGCGTGGACGCTAAGGAGACAGCCGCGGGCCAGGATTAGCAGTGCGCCTCACAACAGTGCGTTTGAGTGGGGATTGGCGAATCTTGGGTCATGCGGGCTGATATGATTAAGGTTTAGTTAGTAAGATTAGGCTGTTAAGATTTTTTGAAAAGGAGACCGCTCCGAGTTGATTGGACTGGGTACCATACTCGACCCATTGCAATTAATTCAGAGGTGTTGGGAGCCGCCATACTCTCAACAGCAGTTCCTTGTGGGCTGTCTGGGCGGATATATCTGTAATAACGCCAGGAGATAGGTCCGAGGGCGTTATTAGACGACCCAAAACGCTAGGAAAAACGTAAATCAGTGAAGGGCGTTGCGGCCTCCGAGGGACGGACTAGTAACCTACCTAGCAGTGATTCAACAACTAAGTGATCGCACACTTAGTGGAGGTTGAGTCGTCCCTAGTCGTAGTTGTTGCTGAAAGCTACGCGTCGCTCTGTTAGAACCTAGATGGTCGAGACCCCTAGGCTTGGTGTGGTACGGCGAGCCGGTAGGAGCAATTATAAGATTAAGTCGAGTGTATTTTTTAATTAAGTATACTTAAATTTATAAAGTAATTCCGTTTATTTTCGTTGTTCTAGAGATTATTTTTTTTTTCCTTACATTCAATCCCCGGTTAAAAATTTTTTTATCCAAGTGTTTAGCATTTTCTTGCATATTAGGCTAAGTGCGTACATTAAGTTTTGCTATTCCCTGTTGTATTAGTCTAAGTCAGAGGCGTTGTTTCTAGAGCGTAGTTAATCCTCTGGACTTGGGCTATATGTCGGTCACGATAGATAAGTGAAGGAGTTTAAGGGATAGTAATTTTTGTGTAAATGTTTAATAGAGTCCGTGGAATATTTCTAAGTATTTCGGGATAAGTTTTCGGCTAAGTCAACGTCGGAAAGTCGTTAACTGTAATTAAATTGTATTCGCGGGTCATATATATGATCTGGGGATCATTAGGATTCCCCAGTCGATGCGGATGATATTATTCTAGTGTTTACCAGTAAGACGGTAGAATTGTGTTTTTAGACTTAGAATTCTGTTTTTTAGTAGAAACGTAGGTGGAAAATTTTCTAAATCCAGCTTGGGCTAGAATCTTACTTTTTGGCAGAAATTCTAATTTTCATGTTTCGTGTATATTCTAGGGTCAGTATTACTCTCTAGTGCGCGCAAGGGACGTAATTCTGTCCGTAAGCATTAAACAGTGATAATTACATTTTTGCCGAATTTAGTTATTTTTCGAGAAAATCGTGTTGTAATTTTGTCAGAATCCATTTGAGGTGAAAATCTCGGATTTTGACGAAAATTCGAATTAGTGAGTGTTGAAACCGCCCGATGTGTCAGTATTGTTCGGCCTACAGCGTCAGTATTAAATAATAACGTATTTATATCTGGGAACGAGAAACCCAAATTTTTGTGAATTAAAGGAGTTTTGTGATATTTGGGGTGATAGAATATTTTTCCCTCGGAGTCAGGAAAATTGGCAGAGTCCAGCAATTGAGTAAAAACGCAGTTTTTTGATAAAAATTCAATCTTTGGTAAGCAAATATATGTCCTGGGTGTCTATATTAATCGCTAGAGCGGTTTATTAACATAAAACTAGTTATTTTCCTTCAGAACAAGAATTTAGATTTTTCAGCGTTTAAGCGAAAAAGCGCGGGACTTAGTTTTTTTTCAGCGCAGCTGGTCCCGCTCCATCAGTCATCAGTGGCCACGCTGTTCACTTCAAGCGCGTTTAGTATTCAAGTACAGTAAATATTCTTTATTAATCCATCACGAGTGCTGCGTGTTAGTTGCGTTATCATTTAAATTGTTTTATATAAAATAGATTCTTTAATTTTTTTGACATAAAGGACTTAGGTTTCAGTAATAAAACTGCGGGATATTTCACGGGCAGACACGAGTGCGGGGCAGACATTCATTGGATTCACTTCAGCGATTCTCTCGATAAATCGTTGTATTCCCTATTTTGGGGATTTAGCAGTTGTTTCTTGGAAAAGAGTTGTGATTTTTTTTTTATTATTTGTGTAAGATCACGGTTGTAGTGAGTCCGGGTCGAGGGTGTACTAAAGGGTAGTTACAAGAGACGTGGCACACCAGAAACCTCAGGAAATGTTTAACCCAGACAGTGACGAGTCAGTAGAGACCAGTGGGAGTGGAAGTGTAGGGGACAGCATCTCTTCCGACACCACTGGGGATCGCTCAGGTAGCTCAACTGACGCCACAGGTGGGGTCAGTGGGACTGAAGCGACGAGTTCACGGGTTCTGCATGGGACTGGGCAGTCGAGGGTATCTTTCCATCCCAGTACAGATACTATTATTGACATGAGTGGGGAGTCTTGCAAGGAGTCGTCCCAAGAGTGGGGAGAGCCGTCTTGGGTTCCCCCCACAAATAACATCGACGCCATGCCAACAGGGCAGACAGGGAGATGGACAGGGGGCCTCAGTTAGTATGGCAGGACGTCCCACTTCGCTCGGTAGAGAACAGCAACCCGTTCAACGGGAACAGGAACAGCCCCACCAACAGCAGGAACTACCCAACATAACACCAATACCACAACACCTAGGTACACCTCATCCGTCACTACAACAACCCCAACCCCACCTCCCATACTAACCCCATCCTCAATTCCCATACCAACCCCATCCTCAATTCCCATACCAACCCCATCCTCAATTCCCATACCAACCCCATCCTCAGTTCCCATACCAACCCTTCCCCCAACCCCAGGCCACTCCATACCCATTCCAACCCCAGGCCACCCCATACCCATACCCATTCCCACCCCCATTCCCACCCCAGGCCACCCCATACCCATACCCATTCCAACCCCAGGCCACCCCATACCCATTCCAACCCCAGGCCACCCCATACCCACCCCAACCTCAATCCACACCCCAACCTGAGGTCACCCACACCATACCTCAGCCTCAACCCCAACCCGAGGCCACCCACACCATACCTCAACCCCAACCTCAATCCACACCCCAACCCGAGGCCACCCACACCATTCCTCAACCCCAACCTCCATCCACACCCCAACCCGAGGCCACCCACACCATACCTCAACCCCAACCTCTATCCACACCCCAACCCAAGGCCACCCACACCGTACCTCAGCCCGAACCCCAACCTCAACCCAGTTCTCAACCCCAGGACCCACCCACTGCCAGTAGCCCCGCGTCACACAAACCGGGACTTGTGAGTCTGATTCCCAAGTTGACTCTGCCGACACTCAGAGGTAGGGAGTTGCCGCTTATTAAGGTGGAACGCAACCGCCGAGTGGAAGACTGGCTTTGTGAGATTAGTTCGATGCTGGAGGCTGTCCCAGAGGATAGTTCGAAAATTACTCTCGCAATGGGGGCTTGCGTGGACGTAGCCGGTCCACTGGCGAGACTGACAGAGTTTCAACACCTGACGACTTGGCCTCAGTTTGTCCAAGCGATTAGGGACAGATTCAAAGACAAGGTTTCAGAGGATGAGGCTCATTTTTATCTTCAGTCACTTAAGAGGGATGACCGCAGCACTGTCAAGGATTTCGGGTCAATATTAAAGAGCAGGGTTGACGACCTCACTAAGGAACTGGGGTTAGATTCGAGTCAGGCAGAGCGATTCGCTAAACAATTGTTCTGCAAAACGTTACCTTCTGATATGGGGCCATTGTTACTTGCGGGGGGAACGGGTGAGAGTTATAAAGACCTAGTCCAACAGGCCGCCACAGCCCTAGACAGGCAGACGCGCGCAGGGACATCGGGCACTCGGTTGTCGCCATACGTAGAGGCGGTAAGTAAAGGCGAGGGAGCCAAGCCGAGTAACTGTGGCGCGGGTTCATCAGGCGGGAAGCAGGCCTCAACGGCAAGTTCGAGCCACCCTGCGCGGGGTAACAACAGGGATCCGCGTAGGTGTTACTCCTGCGGGATGCGTGGGCATATACAGAGGGACTGTAAAGTCACTACTACGAAAGCATGAAAGCAGGCTCCTAGTGAGAGTAGGCCTACTTTTGAGGTGAAAGTGGAAGATGTGAGATTGACAGCTTTTGTTGATACAGGAAGCCAGGCAACGGTAATTAAAAAGTCAGCCTTCAGCACTTTTAAGTATGCACGTCTTAAACGTTGAGCAAAGACATTAACAGCGGTCAATGGGGAAAAGATTGAGATCGTAGGTCAAGGTACAGTTAATTTTGAGATTGATGGGGAATTGCAGCCTCACACATGTACAATCGTATAGAACCTTGATTTTCCTGGTCACATCTTAATGGGAACTGATTTTCTGTCGCGATTTGATTATTCCTTGTCTGCTCAAAAAGGGGCTAGGAACTGCAGGTTGCAGTTGGGACAGACTTCCTACCCAGTGGAGATGATCGACCATCCCCCAGTTGTAGCTTCAATTAAGAGGAAGCTGAAATATAATGCGCACTATCCAAAATTGATTTTTAAGTCTCTTCCAGACACAGTTAAGAGGTCATGCGCATTGCATGCATTGACCAAACAGAGTTGCCCACGTGGGCAACTACGTAGTAGCCGTGGGACGTCACATACAACCAGGTACCACCCTTCAGGTGGCTGGGAGATGTGACAGCTTATTAATTCCTCATCACTTAATTGTAGTGCTCGATAAAGGGGCACTCATTCCAGTTGTCAATCTTTCACATAAGACTTTTCGCTTCAGGGCAGGTGATAGGGTATCTCAGGGAACCATGGTGGAGGACACAGAAATCTTTCACCATGAGTCAGCTGAGACGCCAGCCGTCACTGCACAATGTAGTGCACTGAACATGTTGAATTCTAAAACATCATCCAAAGTAAAATACGAGACGAGAGATGTTGCACAGAATGTAGAAGAAGTAGAAAAATTAATATCAGGACTTGATTTGCAACATGTTACACAGGCGGATAGGAAGGCACTGAGAGGAGTTTTGAGGAGATTCTCGAAATTGTTTGCGACAGAGGATGACCAGATTGGCCTCCTTGATAAGATCGAGCACACCATTCCAACTGGTGATCATTTGCCTGTGTACACAAGACAGTGGAGGTTGCCGGAACAAGCGAAGAACGTTATCAGGGAGGAGTGCCAGAAAATGTTGAGACATGGCGTGATAGAGCCTAGTACGTCACCGTGGCTCTCTCCTGTTGTGCTAGTTCGGAAACCGGACGGTAGTTATCGTTTCTGTGTTGACTACCGGAAGGTGAACGAACTAAGGGTGATGTGTATCCGTTGCCCCGAATACAGGAGATAATAGATCAATTTGGTGCTGCTAAGTATTTCTCAACTCTTGACGCACAATCGGCGTATTGGGCGATTCCGGTGGCAGAACAGGATAGGGAAAAAACAGCATTCTCGGATGGTAGGCACACATATCAATTCCGTAGGATGCCGTTTGGTTTAAAGACAGCGCCTTCGTCGTTTCAGAGGGCCATCAACTTTATCCTTAGTCCGGTACTGGGTAGGCATTCTTCAGCGTACCTGGATGATGTGATATATTCCAGGACGTTTGAGGAACACCTACAGGACTTGACTGAGACTTTGAAGTTGTTAGATCAGGCAGGTTTCAGGCTAAATGTTCAGAAGTGCACCCTGGCGGCTCAGAAATTCAAATTTCTGGGGTTCCAGGTGTGCCCAGACGATATCCGACCTGACCCAGATTCTTGCCGCACCATTGTTGACATGCCTACTCCAAGGACAGCAAAGGACGTGCGTAGGTTTTTGGGGGCGGCCGGATATTTTCGTCGTCATATTGAAAGTTTCGCTGGCATTTCAGCACCCCTGACTGATCTGACAAAGAAAAATGCGAAGTTTGTGTGGAAATCTGAACATGACGAGGCCTATCGCAAACTGAAGGACCAACTAATTACGACACCGGTATTAGCTATTCCCGATTTTGAGAAAGAGTGGGAAGTGCACACGGACGCCAGCGGTATTGCTATTGGCGGGTGCTTAATTCAGCGAGATGCGGATAATTTACCCCATCCAGTAGCCTATTTCAGTAGGAAGGTCAAAGGACCTGAAGTTCGTTATTCAGCTACAGATCGGGAGGCACTGGCAGTAGTTGAATCAGTTAGGTATTTCGAGCCTTACCTATTTCAGCGGCATTTTGTAATCTACACAGACCATCGAGCGTTAACACACATATTTAAGAAGCGAACAAAATGCCCACGAATGTCACGCTGGTCTCACGAACTTTCGGCCCACTCATTCCAGATCTTGTACAAGCCTGGTCCAGCACATGTTGTGCCAGACACGCTAAGTAGAAATATAGCGGCAGTTCAGATTAAGGAAAATATTGAAACCATTCCATCAGATAAAATGAGAGAATACCAGATGAGCGAGCCTAGATGGAAAGAGATTATTGAGTATTTAGAGGGGAGGAAAATACCCCAAAACGAAAAAGAATTTACCTATTCATGATTTTGAAATGAAACAGGGCGTCCTGTATTATGTTAATAGCCAGAATGATAGGGCAGTATTTCAGCTAGTTATTCCGGACGCGTTGCGGTCATCAGCGTTAAAGCTTGCGCATGCTTCAAAAATTGCAGGGCATCCGGGGGTCTTTAAAACGCACCTAAAAGCAAAGTCTCTATTTTATTTCCAAGGATTACTTTCTGAAGTAATCAATTTCGTGAAGTCGTGCCCTCGTTGCCAGAGGAGGAAAGGCACCCTTCAGGTACAAGCCCCACTTCAGGAATTTCCTGAAATTCGTGAGCCGTTAGATCGTGTGGGGGCCGATTTGATTGATTTACACCACAGTCATTCAGGTAACAGATACGTGTTGGTGCTAGTTGACCATCTGTCTAGATACACTACACTAGTTGCATTACCTCAGAAGGATTGTCGTACGGTTGCAGATGCGTTCTTGCGTAGGTTCGTTACTGTATTCGGACCTCCTAAAGTTTTAGTCTCTGACCGGGGTCAAGAATTCAATGGGAATATATTTAGAGAAGTTTGTAAGATTTTAGAGACAACTTCGGCTTTTACAGCAGCCTACCACCCACAAGCAAACTGAATGACGGAACGGACTAATCGCTCAGTCAAGGATATGCTTGCAATCCTTGCTGAACATGACGCAAACACCTGGGATGAACACCTACCCTATGTTCAGTTCGCCTTGAATACTGCCATCCACCAATCAATTAACACCCAACCACTTCATTTGTTTACTGGTAATTCATGCAATTTCCCCTCAGGTCTGCTTAACAGACATAATGTTGCATACGGGGAGGACTATCCTTCAGAGGTCCTTGGAAAAATGAGAAATGCATGGAATATTGCAGCTGAAGCGTCCAAGAAGGTACGAACTCGGTATGCTCATTTTTATGACAAGAAAGTGCGCCCTCTTGAGTTGACGGAAGGAAGCCTCGTATTGAGAGTGAATGAGGCTGCGGCCGCCAATCAGAGTAGGAAACTAGCTCCGAGGTGGCGAGGACCATATAGAGTAATTAAAAGGGCGGGGCCGGTTAATCTTGTTATAAAAGGAGTGTTCGAGGACCAGGTGGAAAGGACATTTCATGTGAATAAATTGAAACATTATCATGCTAGAGAGGAATTAGAACTGCCTTCAGCGGGTCTAGTTCCTGACTCAGCAGTGCTGACTCAGGGCTTCACCGACGAGTCAGAAGATGAGGATGACCCTCTGTCATCGCTCATCAGTAGTCAGGTGCAGTCTCGCCACCCTATGGTGACGAGATCTCGCGCTATACAGTAAAGTAACTTCCTTGGTTAGTATAATTTAGTATTCATTAGATTTTCCTGTAAAGGCAATGAGGTGTACTATGTCTATACTTAACTCAGGTAGCAGCTTTTACCGTGCTCTGGGGTTCCACCTCCACCAAACCCAGAGTATATCTATGCTTCCGCTGTGTTGTGTCTGTCTGTTCCCAGGTCTGATTGGTACACCGACCCAGTTGTTCCAGCCACACGTGAACCCTTGTCTGTAAAGACCGAGGGGGGAGGCACGTTACACAAAGCCCTCCCCCCACCAGACCCAGTAACTCATACATCAGTTACTTTGGGGATGAGTGACTGTCCAAGAGTCACCCGGCCGACGCCTCACGTCACTAACGAGGTTGTCAGGGCCAGCAAGCTGTCCACATTATAGCAGTCACCGGAGGTGCCATACAACGCCGGGGTAGCTGTCTCGAGATCACCACTACCCACCTGCTGCGTCATCAAGACTGCAGCCATTCCAGCAGTGTTGGAGGAGAGGTCAAGAAATGGAAAGCACGTAGCAGTACTCAAGAATTTCGCCGGAAGATTAATGATTACGTCATCTGAAGTAACAAGAAAGCAGAAGTAAGGCGGTCACAGGTGGAAGGCACGGTTTCCCTACAGAGTACCGGAACTCGCCAATAGAAGGTCGCAAAATTGTCTCCTTTGGCCTAAAGTCGGCGGTACGAGGGTATACACAGTTGGTGTTTACGGCCTTGTAACCTGGTGACATCAATAAACGCCTGAGATGACGTGAGCAATGATGGAAGACGAGATTCACCTGTTCTGCAAACAAGCAACCCGCCTCTACGACCTTCTGACACCACTCCTGCTAAGAGACACCGTTGGTACATCCAGTCCTGCTCTGCTGTGGTCATCTGCGCCGTCAAGTTTAACATCAAGACTGCCGTGTGAACTGTGATTGATATGAAGGCGTGTGGACTGTCGAGAGCAAGATTAATGGCCGAAGTAACAGTATTCTACAGCTGTCACTTGGCACTCCGCTCTACTACACTCTGTCGTCATTCAGGAGTACCGGATGGGAGTACAAGAGGACCAGGTATTGATGTCTACACATGGGAAGAAGCAAGATCGACACCGTCATCGTCAGCGACTACATTCAGCATCCAGCAGCATCGATTTTTTTTTCGATTACTCAATATGAACAAATGATACAAACAACAAAGTGGCTCTGAACATCTGTGTAAAGAATATCTGGACACTTTTGTTTAAATGTTGAAAAACAGAGTTAGAATCACAATACTTTTTAAATGTTGAAAAACAGATTTAAAATAATTCTGGTATAATATATGAAAATCTTACTCTAGAAATTGGTCATTGATTAACATCGAAGCCCCTGTGTAATTGTCTCAGCCCTGAACAAACGGTTATGGAAAATTATGTTGTGATACTTTTGCAGAATGTTTGAACACAGGAGAGGCGGACCAATATAAACATTGACACTTCTAGTGAGTGAGAACACTTGGCTGTACAGTCAGCTGAAACCTGTGATATAGTATAGGATTTTTTTTTATATTTTTAGATACATGTAATAAACATTAGGTGTGTTCCTTAGCATGTCAAGGTTGACATTGAGTGGGGAGTGGGTAGTACACGGATGTGAACTTGATAGTTCCGTAGTACGCTCCCGGATGACTGCAAGTTCAGTCTGAAGATATAACTTTAATGTTTATGTTTGAGCACGGTGTGGCCGGCTCTAGAGGACACATGAACTTGGCTAGTGAAGAGCCAAGAGAGTTTAATAGTTAGTCTTTGATGATAGAGTAGGGACATGTTATTTAGCTATGTCAGTAAGGGTAGGATGTATGTTTCCTGATGTTGGAGGATTGCTGTCAGTAGACAGCTGAGAAATTTATGAAATGTGAACATATTTATTATGATGTTGGACTCTATTAATTGTCAAATTTTATTAGTTAGGTTAGCTTTTGTTTGTGGCATGAGTTGAATTGTGGATTTGGATACTAAACCTCGTGATTTTTAACAAATTAACAAGGTTTACTAAGTGCTTGTGCGGGGGGGTTGTAACAAACTAGGCTGGTTGTAAGAATTATCCAGAGTGGTTTATTGACAAAAGAGAATGGGAAGCTGGGCCCGCGTGGTGACCCGGGACCTGACCCCAGGGGAATTTGCGGTGAAAATAATCGACGCCTTGTTCATAGCTGCGTATAATGAATCATCCTATAGTATTCAGTAAGTTAGAGAAATTAGCCTTTATTCATTTTGTATTAAAATTGTATTGTATAATATTACTGGGTACAATATCAAGAGTATTCTAATTATTGAGTTAAGTCACCATCAGTGACATCACGAATCAGATCTAAGTTGTAAGGCGGAGTGACCTGGCGGTCACAGGTAATCAGAGTTGACATGTCTACTATTTCTCAAAGTTCAATTAACCATTTTGGGGAACGGGAACAGCTCGGCCGTTAGATGCTTGTGTAATTTAACTTCAGTAAAATAATTCAACCAGTCTGGATCAATTAAGTACAACAGAGGTTAATTGTTATAACTTAAACCTTGCTAGTAACTTGGTAAAATTTAGACTATGCGGAAGGATACAATGCTCTAGTCTGGGGAAGACCAGACGAGGAGAAATCAGTGTGAACTCCAGATCAACTGGGGGAGGTCAACCCATCTCACCTCTCCCCCAAGACCAGCCCAACATCTTTAGCTGGTCAAAATAGAGGTATAGTTGCTATTGTTATTTATAGGGGTAGTCAACTCATTGCCGTTCAGGTCAAGTAGGGAGTGTTAAAGTGACAGGGAGTGAACGTATTTAGATTTTGTTTTAGTTTTCTTTTAATAAATTAATTAGCTAATAATTTGCATTTTTATTATTTCCATGTGTTTATGTGAACTTGTCCTGGACACGTGGTCACCACGAGGCAGAGTTGGATTGGGCGCCGATTCTAACATCAAATCGGAAGTCATCTTTACCGTGTAATTAATTCCACACTTAAGAACTCTCTAGGTCATCGGTTATAGTGGGGATCAAGCCCCTAGGTTGATTAATTAGCATGATCGATCAAGACCTCGATCATTGCTCGTGTGTTACTGGTCTGGTGGTGGCGGCGGAGGCGACTCTAGGGTTTTGCTCAAAGCCTAGGTCACGTCATACGGGTTGTAGAATCCTAAGTCGGTCAATCGTCTTAGGACCGCGTGGCGTGGAGTCAGCTTTAATAAAAGTTTTGGAGTCTCTTGTAGAGAATAAAAAGTAAGAATACGGGTAGAGAGGGAGAAGAAGGAAAGATAAGTCGAGAACACCCTCCCCGTGTTACTCATGCGCCAGAATTTGATGAAAAAACTGTACCCAAATAGATCCACGAGTGTCGTCGGGGGTTGATCATTCAGGGAGCTTAGTTAATAAGCACCAGGACTGACCAATCCTTATAGACGATCATCGGTGCGGTGGTCACTTTACTGTGTACGTTTAGGGGTGATCTTGGACTGCATGTGTTCGAATCCTGGCCGGGTCAAAGAGTTCTTAGTGATATATATATTGTGATGGTAACGTTGATGGTGGTGCAGTCTGTAATGCCAGTCACAAAATAGTTAAAAAGAAAAAAAGAAAAAAAAAGTTAAACTGCAAAAAGTGTCTTCACAGTGTGGTAAACTGTAGGATAAGCAGAGGAAAAAAACATTTAAAAATACTTTACTTTAAAAATAAAGTAAACAAATTACAAAAAATATCCAGGCTTGGCTTTAATACAAAATGTGCAAAACAAATAAGATGAACATTCAAATTTACGTTACGTTAAGGTGCAAAATAATATATGGTGCGGAGTACTGTGAGTCAAACTAAATAGCTATTACCACACCGAGATGTGTCAACAAGTCTACCCAGCGAGACCACTCAGGAATAATCTGAATCTTGGAGAGCTTGGTAGCCCTATATATACAGAATATCGACCGAGCAGAGGGCGCTGCTGTCTTCTTTAAACTATGAACCGGCTCCTTTAAATACTTGTAAAGGAGTATACTTGTAAAGTATACTTGTAAAGTACATCAGGAAGACGCTGGTGACATCAGGAAGACGCAGGAGGTCGCTGGTGACATCAGGAAGACGCAGGAGAACGCTGGTGACATCGCTGGTGAGTGGCCTCCCAGCGACCCAGGTGCGAGGTTGGGTGACGGGCCATGAAGGTAGGAGACTGGTGGTACTGTCTAAACGTCTGGAAGTAGTAGTTGTTGCTGTTCTTGGCTGCAGTTCTAGATTACATAAACGTGAATGAGTAGAATAGGCGATAAGGGAGCAGGCCGAATCTCTTACTAGAGAGTTTACCGTGAATATATATATATATATATATATATATATATATATATATATATATATATATATATATATATATATATATATATATATATATATATATATATATATATATATATATATAAAATATATATAATATATAATATATAATTAAATATGACCGAAAAAGTAAGATTAATAATTCTAACACGAATTTTCTCAATGTTCCTTTTATTTTTCTTCACTGTTGATGGTAACTGAAAAATCAATTCTCCAAAATTCATTTTTATTTCTAGTCTGATGCGACACTTGAGCGCGTTTCGTAAAACTTATTACATTTTCAAAGACTTTAGTTTACACACACACAACTATAACTGAACAGAGCTTAAACATCTTCGATTTTATACCTGTATTTGGGTGTGCTGATATATTAATCAGCTTGACCATCACGACCGGACATAAGGAAGTGATAGCCGAAGCTATTTGAACCACTTCCCCGCCGGCACTCGGATGGTAATCTTGGGCATAGCATTTTATCAAATCACCTCATTCTTTGGGGCACACGTGAGGAACACAAAAGCAAACAAGCCTGAATGGTCCCCAGGACTATATACAACTGAAAACTCACACCCCAGAAGTGACTCGAACCCATACTGCCAGTAGCAACGCAACTGGTATGTACAGGGACGCCTTAATCCGCTTGACCATCACGGCCGGACATAAGGAAGTGATAGCCGAAGCTATTTGAACCACTTCCCCGCCGGCACACGGATGGTAATCTTGGGCATAGCATTTTATCAAATCACCTCATTCTTTGGGGCACACGTGAGGAACACAAATGCAAACAAGCCTGAATGGTCCCCAGGACTATATACAACTGAAAACTCACACCCCAGAAGTGAGGCTGGCCGTTTTTCTGGTTTTATAGTAAATCGTCAGTTGTATCCTCTGATTTTTGTCTGGCCAGAAAAACGGCCAGCCTACTCATGAGAAACTCTCCAGACACAAAACAGAACGCTTTAAAAGAGACTAACGTCGTCTATGCCTTCAAATGCCCTCTTGGGTACTGTAAGCTCCAAAAAACCCAGTATATAGGCAAGACAACAACATCTCTTTCTAGGCGTTTAACGATGCATAAGCAACAGGGCTCCATTAAGGAACATATAATCTCTTCCCACAACCAAACCATCGCCAGAGAAATCCTAGTAAACAACACAGAAATCATCGATAGATACAGCGATAGCAGGCGGCTTGACGTTTGCGAGGCACTACACATCAAAAAGTCAACACCAGCAATCAACAGCCAATTAATGCACAACTATATTCTACCCACCTCAAGACTCCGCTCCAATATAGAAGCATCAAGAAATATGGACCAATAGGCTTTCTACAAACACTTCTATTCAATACCCATTGTTTCGTGTTCTGACTTGTGTTGATGAAATTAATACCCTATTAATGCCACCTCTTGTTCTGTCTTGTGTTGATGAAATTAATACCCTATTAATGCCACCTCTTGTTCTGTCTTGTGTTGATGAAATTAATGCCCTATTAATGCCACCTCACCCCATCCACCTCACTCAAATGTAGATATAAAATCGGAGATGCGTAAGTTCTATTCAGTTGTGTATTTGTAAATTAAAGTCTTTGAAAATGTAATAAGTTTTACGAAACGCGCTCGTGTCGCGTCAGCCTAGAAATAAAAATGAATTTTGGAGAATTGATTTTTGATTTACCTCCAACAGTGAAAAGAAATGTACGAAAGATTGAGAAAATTCGTGTTAGAATTATTAATCTTACTTTTTCGGTCATATTAAATAATATATGTCTACAGGAAAGACTGCTACCAAAATATACTAATATTAAAGCGCACGACCCAGCAGCAAGGAATCAACCCTCCATGATAATATATCGCCAGGATCTGATTCGTGATCAGATATACAAGGCAGAGAATGAAATCAAAGACAACAAAACACAACTACTTCATGCTACAAACGAGTGGAGAAATAGCAACATCGACGAAAGTATCCGTACCCGCATTGAACAACACCTCTACATCCTCACAGACCAACATCACCTCTGCACTTAAACAAGGATTATCAAGAAACTAACAACATTATATGGAGGACCTATGGCAATTCCACGACCAAGAGATGGCTTCCTGAACCTTGCAGGAATTAACCTCACTGAGGACCAAGTCACTCTCCTAAATCTGGGCATAAACTGTCATGTTATGTCCAGACCGAGTGAGATTGCCCGGAAAGTAGAGTTGGAAATTCTGTTGGGCGACATATTCGACCTCGAGACACAAAAGAAGGTCACTACCAAAGATACCTTACAAGCTGAACTTATTGCAGAAGGAGGAAAGAATCGAGGCAATTACAGAAGCACCATACTGTCCCCCGAGCTTAACCCTTACACTGCTCAGGGGTCATATGGACATTTACACCCCTGTGCGCAAGAAAAAAAAAAATTCAAAAAAATTTTTTCGTCTTCTAAACATGTTAATTTGTGTCCCCTGAGCACGGAAAAAATAAAAAAAAAATCGTAGGTGACATATTTTGGGCGCAATTGACCGAGGAAGTCTGGCAAAAAGTGGGCGTTGACAGAGCGGTCGTCAGACCCGGTCAGCGTCACCCGCGTTGACAGATGGGAGTTGCCACAAAGATATTATTACCTAATTGTTTCAATGTCTCCGATTGATTTTTTCTTAGTTTTTTTGCAGTAATATTATTCAATAGTGTGTATTGTAATATATTTATATAATAAAAGTGGTTAATAATCGCTATACTCAAAAGTATGATGTGCGTATTAGTGATTCAATTATTATGTTTATAAAACAATAAACAAATAGTTTTGCTGCTATTACACTCTATACACAGGTTATATATAAGTATTGGCATGTTTTGGTCACCATAACGAACCACTAAGTTTGTATTGAGAGTCGAAAAGCAACGAGGAGTTACCGCCACACACCAGCCAGCCACTCACTGCCACTCCCTCAACACACGCACTAAACTTTCTCCCCCAACAATACCAGTTGTGGTGTTATTACACTATATACAGACGTTATATATAAGTATGAGTATATTTTGTTCACCACAACTGTACAGCTAAGCTGATATAGTTAGTTCAGGCACTAAGAGTCGTCGCTATACACAGATGGCGGCTGGCGGCTCCCTCACTCTTTCAAGGTCACACGCACTAAACTTTCTCCCCCAACAATACCAGTTGTGGTGTTATTACACTATATACAGACGTTATATATAAATATCTACATGTTTTATGCACCATAACTGTACACCTAAGCTTGTAGAGCGCCCAAAGAGCATAGTGGCCACCCTCTAAACAGCTAGAGAAATCGTGCAGACGACGTCACCTCCGTCACCCATATGGCTCCTCCCAGCATAATCCTTTTGCTGTTATTACACTAATACACACATTATATATAAGTATCTACATTTGTGTTCACCATAGAGAACCACTGACCTGGTATGGTGAACGCAAACAATAACAGGTGGCCACACAGTCAGTAAACGATGCTGTCTCCCTCCATCTCTCAGCATCACTCCTCACACAGCGCTAATTATTACAACAATCCTGCTATTATCACAACCCTGGTTATTTATATCACAGTCATTGGTCATCTGTAATATTGTCATCGCTAAATAATAACAATTATATATTTATTTTGACATTTTTCGGCGATGCTGTGGGCACAAGCTGAACATCAATGCTGTTCGCTCATGCTGCGTGCGCCGGCCTTGGTTGCTCCAACAGTACTGTGCCTCTCACACCTGAGAATATTGCCCACGATTTTTTTTAAAAATGGCATCTGTTTACAAGAGCCCTGAGGAAGCTACTGTGAACCCCGTGTAGCCGCGGGCCATTTGAATCAGGCCTGGCACCCTATGGCGTATATATACGCCATGCGCACCATGGGACATGTTACTCAGGGCGTATATATACGCCATGCGCAGTTTAAGGGTTAAAGCGGCAGCTAACAGCCTTCGTGAGAACAAGGAGATAGTTGTCAGGAGAGGTGACAAGTCGCCAATATATGTTATTCTTAAAAAAGACGAATATCTGGCGAAAATGAACATCATACTCTCTGACCAAACTAAGTTCCAAAGGGTAACGAAGGACACTACAGCCGAATTAAAAGCAAAGGTCAACAAACTGATCGAATCTGTGAACGCCAAGAAATCCGGACTCCACCTGCCAAAGATCATTGGGGAATATAAACCTGGATATGCGTATGCAAATGTCAAGACACACAAGCCTGGAAACCCACTTCGGCCAATCATTAGCCAGATACCCACACCCACGTACAGACTGGCGAAGCGACTCAACGGCCTGCTGACTCCTTATGTTCCCTGCGCCTTCAGCCTGAAGTCTCCAAAGGAATTTGTTGACTTACTGCGGGGCACACGGGCCACAGGGATAAGAGCCTCGTTGGACGTAGAATCGCTGTTTACCAACGTACCTGTGGACGAGACAATCGGAATGATAGCCGACAGAGTGTATCGTGATCCAGCCTGTACTCCTCTTGACATACCAGAAAATATTCTGAGGAAACTACTCCAAGCTTGTACTAAAGAGGCACCCTTCTTGAGCCCGGATGGGCACATGTATAAGCAAGTAGATGGGGTCGCCATGGGTTCTCCCCTAGGTGTCCTGTTTGCAAACTTCTACATGGGTACCATCGAGCAAAAAGTCTTAGTCGACATGAACTTGAAACCGGCCATATACTGCAGGTATGTTGACGACATTTTCACACAGGTACCTGATGTCAGACATCTGCAGGAGCTGAAGGAGGCATTTGAGCAGAGTTCCGTGCTGCGTTTCACTTACGAGATGGAAAAGGATGGGAAGCTGCCCTTTCTAGATGTAACAGTCATGGAAAAGAGCGGAGGTTTCCACACTGCAGTCTACACTAAGGAAACGAACATAGGAATGTGCCTAAATGCCAACAGCGACTGCCCAGACAGGTACAAAAGGAGTGTTGTTAACGCATATGGCGACCGTGCTCTCAGCCACAGCTCAGAATGGAAGCAAGTCGACGAAGAACTCTGTAGGGTAAGGCAGGTCCTAGTCAATAACGGCTTCTCCAATGGTTTCGTCGAAGACATCATAAGAAGGAAAGTGAAACGCCATGCAACCTCTGAAGAGACAACTAACACAACACCTATACCCCCTATTAGACTATTTTACAGGAACTTCTTTTCCACAGCTCATAAAACGGAGGAAAGGGTCCTGAAAGATATTGTTAATAGAAACGTTATCCCTACAGACAAAAATCAGAGGATACAACTGACGATTTACTATAAAACCAGAAAAACGGCCAGCCTACTCATGAGAAACTCTCCAGACACAAAACAGAACGCTTTAAAAGAGACTAACGTCGTCTATGCCTTCAAATGCCCTCTTGGGGACTGTAAGCTCCAAAAAACCCAGTATATAGGCAAGACAACAACATCTCTTTCTAGGCGTTTAACGATGCATAAGCAACAGGGCTCCATTAAGGAACATATAATCTCTTCCCACAACCAAACCATCGCCAGAGAAATCCTAGTAAACAACACAGAAATCATCGATAGATACAGCGATAGCAGGCGGCTTGACGTTTGCGAGGCACTACACATCAAGAAGTCAACACCAGCAATCAACAGCCAATTATTGCACAACTATATTCTACCCACCTCAAGACTCCGCTCCAATATAGAAGCATCAAGAAATATGGACCAATAGGCTTTCTACAAACACTTCTATTCAATATCCATTGTTTCGTGTTCTGTCTTGTGTTGATGAAATTAATACCCTATTAATGCCATTTCTTGTTCTGTCTTGTGTTGATGAAATTAATACCCTATTAATGCCACCTCACCCCATCCACCTCACTAAAATGTAGATATAAAATCGGAGATGCGTAAGTTCTATTCAGTTGTGTATTTCTAAACTAAAGTCTTTGAAAATGTAATAAGTTTTATAAAACGCGCTCGTGTCGCGTTAGACTAGAAATAAAAATGAATTTTGGAGAATTGATTTTTGATTTACCTCCAACAGTGAAAAGAAATGTATGAAAGATTGAGAAAATTCGTGTTAGAATTTTTAATCTTACTTTTTCGGTCATATTTAATAATATATGTCTACAGGAAAGACTGCTACCAAAATATACATATATATATATATATATATATATATATATATATATATATATATATATATATATATATATATATATATATATATATATATATATATATACATATATATATATATATATATATATATATATATATATATATATATATATATATATATATATATATATAAATATATATATATATATATATATATATATATATATATATATATATATATATATATATATATATATATATATATATATATATATATATATAAATATATATATAGCTATATATATATATATATATATATATAAATATATATAGTTGTGCATTAATTGGCTGTTGATTGCTGGTGTTGACTTCTTGATGTGTAGTGCCTCGCAAACCTCAAGCCGCCTGCTATCGCTGTATCTATCGATGATTTCTATGTTGTTTACTAAGATTTCTCTGGCGATGGTTTGGTTGTGGGAAGAGATTATATGTTCCTTAATGGAGCCCTGTTGCTTATGCATCGTTAAACGCCTAGAAAGAGATGTTGTTGTCTTGCCTATATACTGGGTTTTTTTGAGCTTACAGTCCCCAAGAGGGCATTTGAAGGCATAGGCGACGTTAGTCTCTTTTAAAGCGTTCTGTTTTGTGTCTGGAGAGTTTCTCATGAGTAGGCTGGCCGTTTTTCTGGTTTTATAGTATATCGTCAGTTGTATCCTCTGATTTTTGTCTGTAGGGATAACGTTTCTATTAACAATATCTTTCAGGACCCTTTCCTCCGTTTTATGAGCTGTGGAAAAGAAGTTCCTGTAAAATAGTCTAATAGGGGGTATAGGTGTTGTGTTAGTTGTCTCTTCAGAGGTTGCATGGCTTTTCACTTTCCTTCTTATGATGTCTTCGACGAAACCATTGGAGAAGCCGCTATTGACTAGGACCTGCCTTACCCTACAGAGTTTTTCGTCGACTTGCTTCCATTCTGAGCTGTGGCTGAGAGCACGTTCGACATATGCGTTAACAACACTCCTCTTGTACCTGTCTGGGCAGTCGCTGTTGGCATTTAGGCACATTCCTATGTTCGTTTCCTTAGTGTAGACTGCAGTGTGGAAACCTCCGCTCTTTTCCATGACTGTTACATCTAGAAAGGGCAGCTTCCCATCCTTTTCCATCTCGTAAGTGAAACGCAGCACGGAACTCTGCTCAAATATCTCCTTCAGCTCCTGCAGATGTCTGACATCAGGTACCTGTGTAAAAATGTTGTCAACATACCTGCAGTATATGGCCGGTTTCAAGTTCATGTCGACTAAGACTTTTTGCTCGATGGTACCCATGTAGAAGTTTGCAAACAGGACACCTAGGGGAGAACCCTTGGCGACCCCATCTACTTGCTTATACATGTGCCCATCCGGGCTCAAGAAGGGTGCCTCTTTAGTACAAGCTTGGAGTAGTTTCCTCAGAATATTTTGCTGGTATGTCAAGAGGAGTACAGGCTGGATCACGATACACTCTGTCGGCTATCATTCCGATTGTCTCGTCCACAGGTACGTTGGTAAACAGCGATTCTACGTCCAACGAGGCTCTTATCCCTGTGGCCCGTGTGCCCCGCAGTAAGTCAACAAATTCCTTTGGAGACTTTGGATGGGAAGCTGCACCTCTTGTTCTGTCTTGTGTTGATGAAATTAATACCCTATTAATGCCACCTCTTGTTCTGTCTTGTGTTGATGAAGTTAATTAATGCCACATCATCCCTTCCACCTCACTCATATGTAGATATAAAATCGGAGATGCGTAAGTTGTATTCAGTTGTGTATTTGTAAACTAAAGTCTTTGAAAAAGTAATAAGTTTTACGAAACGCGCTCGTGTCGCGTCAGACTAGAAATAAAAATGAATTTTGGAGAATTGATTTTTGATTTACCTCCAACAGTGAAAGGAAATTTACGAAAGATTGAGAAAATTCGTGTTAGAATTATTAATCTTACTTTTTCGGTCATATTTAATAATATATGTCTACAGGAAAGACTGCTACCAAAATATACTAATATTAAAGCGCACGACCCAGCAGCAACGAATCAACCCTCCATGATAAAATATCGCCAGGATCTGATTCGTGATCAGATATACAAGGCAGAGAATGAAATCAAAGACAACAAAACGCAACTACTTCATGCTACAAACGAGTGGAGAAATAGCAACATCGACGAAAGTATCCGTACCCGCATTGAACAACACCTCGACATCCTCACAGACCAACATCACCTCAGCACTGAAACAAGGATTATCAAGAAACTAACAATAATATATGGAGGACCTATGGCAATTCCACGACCAAGAGATGGCTTCCTGAACCTTGCAGGAATTAAACTCACTGAGGACCAAGTCACTCTCCTAAATTTGGGCATAAACTGTCATGTTATGTCCAGACCGAGTGAGATTGCCCGGAAAGTAGAGTTGGAAATTCTGTTGGGCGACATATTCGACCTCGAGACACAAAAGAAGGTCACTACCAAAGACACCTTACAAGCTGAACTTATTGCAGAAGGAGGAAAGAATCGAGGCAATTACAGAAGCACCATACTGTCCCCCGAGCTTAAAGCGGCAGCTAACAGCCTTCGTGAGAACAAGGAGATAGTTGTCAGGAGAGGTGACAAGTCGCCAATATATGTTATTCTTAAAAAAGACGAATATCTGGCGAAAATGAACATCATACTCTCTGACCAAACTAAGTTCCAAAGGGTAACGAAGGACACTACAGCCGAATTAAAAGCAAAGATCAACATACTGATCGAAACTGTGAACGCCAAGAAATCCGGACTCCACCTGCCAAAGATCATTGGGGAATATAAACCTGGATATGCGTATGCAAATGTCAAGACACACAAGCCTGGAAACCCACTTCGGCCAATCATTAGCCAGATACCCACACCCACGTACAGACTGGCGAAGCGACTCAACGGCCTGCTGACTCCTTATGTTCCCTGCGCCTTCAGCCTGAAGTCTCCAAAGGAATTTGTTGACTTACTGCAGGGCACACGGGCCACAGAGATAAGAGCCTCGTTGGACGTAGAATCGCTGTTTACCAACGTACCTGTGGACGAGACAATCGGAATGATAGCCGACAGAGTGTATCGTGATCCAGCCTGTACTCCTCTTGACATACCAGAAAATATTCTGAGGAAACTACTCCAAGCTTGTACTAAAGAGGCACCCTTCTTGAGCCCGGATGGGCACATGTATAAGCAAGTAGATGGGGTCGCCATGGGTTCTCCCCTAGGTGTCCTGTTTGCAAACTTCTACATGGGTACCATCGAGCAAAAAGTCTTAGTCGACATGAACTTGAAACCGGCAATATACTGCAGGTATGTTGACGACATTTTCACACAGGTACCTGATGTCAGACATCTGCAGGAGCTGAAGGAGGCATTTGAGCAGAGTTCCGTGCTGCGTTTCACTTACGAGATGGAAAAGGATGGGAAGCTGCCCTTTCTAGATGTAACAGTCATGGAAAAGAGCGGAGGTTTCCACACTGCAGTGTACACTAAGGAAACGAACATAGGAATGTGCCTAAAGGCCAACAGCGACTGCCCAGACAGGTACAAAAGGAGTGTTGTTAACGCATATGTCGACCGTGCTCTCAGCCACAGCTCAGAATGGAAGCAAGTCGACGAAGAACTCTGTAGGGTAAGGCAGGTCCTAGTCAATAACGGCTTCTCCAATGGTTTCGTCGAAGACATCATAAGAAGGAAAGTGAAACGCCATGCAACCTCTGAAGAGACAACTAACACAACACCTATACCCCCTATTAGACTATTTTACAGGAACTTCTTTTCCACAGCTCATAAAACGGAGGAAAGGGTCCTGAAAGATATTGTTAATAGAAACGTTATCCCTACAGACAAAAATCAGAGGATACAACTGACGATTTACTATAAAACCAGAAAAACGGCCAGCCTACTCATGAGAAACTCTCCAGACACAAAACAGAACGCTTTAAAAGAGACTAACGTCGTCTATGCCTTCAAATGCCCTCTTGGGGACTGTAAGCTCCAAAAAACCCAGTATATAGGCAAGACAACAACATCTCTTTCTAGGCGTTTAACGATGCATAAGCAACAGGGCTCCATTAAGGAACATATAATCTCTTCCCACAACCAAACCATCGCCAGAGAAATCCTAGTAAACAACACAGAAATCATCGATAGATACAGCGATAGCAGGCGGCTTGACGTTTGCGAGGCACTACACATCAAGAAGTCAACACCAGCAATCAACAGCCAATTATTGCACAACTATATTCTACCCACCTCAAGACTCCGCTCCAATATAGAAGCATCAAGAAATATGGACCAATAGGCTTTCTACAAACACTTCTATTCAATATCCATTGCTTCGTGTTCTGTCTTGTGTTGATGAAATTAATACCCTATTAATGCCATTTCTTGTTCTGTCTTGTGTTGATGAAATTAATACCCTATTAATGCCACCTCACCCCATCCACCTCACTAAAATGTAGATATAAAATCGGAGATGCGTAAGTTCTATTCAGTTGTGTATTTGTAAACTAAAGTCTTTGAAAATGTAATAAGTTTTACGAAACGCGCTCGTGTCGCGTTAGACTAGAAATAAAAATGAATTTTGGAGAATTGATTTTTGATTTACCTCCAACAGTGAAAAGAAATGTACGAAAGATTGAGAAAATTCGTGTTAGAATTATTAATCTTACTTTTTCGGTCATATTTAATAATATATGTCTACAGGAAAGACTGCTACCAAAATATACATATATATATATATATATATATATATATATATATATATATATATATATATATATATATATATATATATATATATATATATATATATATATATATATATATATATATATATACATATATATATATATATATATATATATATATATAAATATATATATATATATATATATATATATATATATATATATATATATATATATATATATATATATATATATATATATATATATATATATATAAATATATATAGTTGTGCATTAATTGGCTGTTGATTGCTGGTGTTGACTTCTTGATGTGTAGTGCCTCGCAAACGTCAAGCCGCCTGCTATCGCTGTATCTATCGATGATTTCTATGTTGTTTACTAGGATTTCTCTGGCGATGGTTTGGTTGTGGGAAGAGATTATATGTTCCTTAATGGAGCCCTGTTGCTTATTCATCGTTAAACGCCTAGAAAGAGATGTTGTTGTCTTGCCTATATACTGGGTTTTTTTGAGCTTACAGTCCCCAAGAGGGCATTTGAAGGCATAGGCGACGTTAGTCTCTTTTAAAGCGTTCTGTTTTGTGTCTGGAGAGTTTCTCATGAGTAGGCTGGCCGTTTTTCTGGTTTTATAGTATATCGTCAGTTGTATCCTCTGATTTTTGTCTGTAGGGATAACGTTTCTATTAACAATATCTTTCAGGACCCTTTCCTCCGTTTTATGAGCTGTGGAAAAGAAGTTCCTGTAAAATAGTCTAATAGGGGGTATAGGTGTTGTGTTAGTTGTCTCTTCAGAGGTTGCATGGCGTTTCACTTTCCTTCTTATGATGTCTTCGACGAAACCATTGGAGAAGCCGTTATTGACAAGGACCTGCCTTACCCTACAGAGTTTTTCGTCGACTTGCTTCCATTCTGAGCTGTGGCTGAGAGCACGTTCGACATATGCGTTAACAACACTCCTCTTGTACCTGTCTGGGCAGTCGCTGTTGGCATTTAGGCACATTCCTATGTTCGTTTCCTTAGTGTACACTGCAGTGTGGAAACCTCCGCTCTTTTCCATGACTGTTACATCTAGAAAGGGCAGCTTCCCATCCTTTTCCATCTCGTAAGTGAAACGCAGCACGGAACTCTGCTCAAATATCTCCTTCAGCTCCTGCAGATGACTGACATCAGGTACCTGTGTAAAAATGTTGTCAACATACCTGCTGTATATGGCCGGTTTCAAGTTCATGTCGACTAAGACTTTATGCTCGATGGTACCCATGTAGAAGTTTGCAAACAGGACACCTAGGGGAGAACCCATGGCGACCCCATCTACTTGCTTATACATGTGCCCATCCGGGCTCAAGAAGGGTGCCTCTTTAGTACAAGCTTGGAGTAGTTTCCTCAGAATATTTTGCTGGTATGTCAAGAGGAGTACAGGCTGGATCACGATACACTCTGTCGGCTATCATTCCGATTGCCTCGTCCACAGGTACGTTGGTAAACAGCGATTCTACGTCCAACGAGGCTCTTATCCCTGTGGCCCGTGTGCCCCGCAGTAAGTCCACAAATTCCTTTGGAGACTTTGGATGGGAAGCTGCACCTCTTGTTCTGTCTTGTGTTGATGAAATTAATACCCTATTAATGCCACCTCTTGTTCTGTCTTGTGTTGATGAAATTAATTAATGCCACATCATCCCTTCCACCTCACTCAAATGTAGATATAAAATCGGAGATGCGTAAGTTTTATTCAGTTGTGTATTTGTAAACTAAAGTCTTTGAAAAAGTAATAAGTTTTACGAAACGCGCTCGTGTCGCGTCAGACTAGAAATAAAAATGAATTTTGGAGAATTGATTTTTGATTTACCTCCAACAGTGAAAAGAAATTTACGAAAGATTGAGAAAATTCGTGTTAGAATAATTAATCTTACTTTTTCGGTCATATTTAATAATATATGTCTACAGGAAAGACTGCTACCAAAATATACTAATATTAAAGCACACGACCCAGCAGCAAGGAATCAAGCCTTCACGATAAAATATCGCCAGGATCTGATTCGTGATCAGATATACAAGGCAGAGAATGAAATCAAAGACAACAAAACGCAACTACTTCATGCTACAAACGAGTGGAGAAATAGCAACATCGACGAAAGTATCCGTACCCGCATTGAACAACACCTCGACATCCTCACAGACCAACATCACCTCAGCACTGAAACAAGGATTATCAAGAAACTAACAATAATATATGGAGGACCTATGGCAATTCCACGACCAAGAGATGGCTTCCTGAACCTTGCAGGAATTAAACTCACTGAGGACCAAGTCACTCTCCTAAATTTGGGCATAAACTGTCATGTTATGTCCAGACCGAGTGAGATTGCCCGGAAAGTAGAGTTGGAAATTCTGTTGGACGACATATTCGACCTCGAGACACAAAAGAAGGTCACTACCAAAAATACCTTACAAGCAGAACTTACTGCAGAAGGAGGAAAGAATCGAGGCAATTACAGAAGCACCATACTGTCCCCCGAGCTTAAAGCGGCAGCTAACAGCCTTCGTGAGAACAAGGAGATAGTTGTCAGGAGAGGTGACAAGTCGCCAATATATGTTATTCTTAAAAAAGACGAATATCTGGCGAAAATGAACATCATACTCTCTGACCAAACTAAGTTCCAAAGGGTAACGAAGGACACTACAGCCGAATTAAAAGCAAAGGTCAACAAACTGATCGAAACTGTGAACGCCAAGAAATCCGGACTCCACCTGCCAAAGATCATTGGGGAATATAAACCTGGATATGCGTATGCAAATGTCAAGACACACAAGCCTGGAAACCCACTTCGGCCAATCATTAGCCAGATACCCACACCCACGTACAGACTGGCGAAGCGACTCAACGGCCTGCTGACTCCTTATGTTCCTTACGCCTTCAGCCTGAAGTCTCCAAAGGAATTTGTTGACTTACTGCGGGGCACACGGGCCACAGGGATAAGAGCCTCGTTGGACGTAGAATCGCTGTTTACCAACGTACCTGTGGACGAGACAATCGGAATGATAGCCGACAGAGTGTATCGTGATCCAGCCTGTACTCCTCTTGACATACCAGAAAATATTCTGAGGAAACTACTCCAAGCTTGTACTAAAGAGGCACCCTTCTTGAGCCCGGATGGGCACATGTATAAGCAAGTAGATGGGGTCGCCATGGGTTCTCCCCTAGGTGTCCTGTTTGCAAACTTCTACATGGGTACCATCGAGCAAAAAGTCTTAGTCGACATGAACTTGAAACCGGCCATATACTGCAGGTATGTTGACGACATTTTTACACAGGTACCTGATGTCAGACATCTGCAGGAGCTGAAGGAGGCATTTGAGCAGAGTTCCGTGCTGCGTTTCACTTACGAGATGGAAAAGGATGGGAAGCTGCCCTTTCTAGATGTAACAGTCATGGAAAAGAGCGGAGGTTTCCACACTGCAGTCTACACTAAGGAAACGAACATAGGAATGTGCCTAAATGCCAACAGCGACTGCCCAGACAGGTACAAGAGGAGTGTTGTTAACGCATATGTCGACCGTGCTCTCAGCCACAGCTCAGAATGGAAGCAAGTCGACGAAGAACTCTGTAGGGTAAGGCAGGTCCTAGTTAATAACGGCTTCTCCAATGGTTTCGTCGAAGACATCATAAGAAGGAAAGTGAAAAGCCATGCAACCTCTGAAGAGACAACTAACACAACACCTATACCCCCTATTAGACTATTTTACAGGAACTTCTTTTCCACAGCTCATAAAACGAAGGAAAGGGTCCCGAAAGATATTGTTAATAGAAACGTTATCCCTACAGACAAAAATCAGAGGATACAACTGACGATTTACTATAAAACCAGAAAAACGGCCAGCCTACTCATGAGAAACTCTCCAGACACAAAACAGAACGCTTTAAAAGAGACTAACGTCGTCTATGCCTTCAAATGCCCTCTTGGGGACTGTAAGCTCCAAAAAACCCAGTATATAGGCAAGACAACAACATCTCTTTCTAGGCGTTTAACGATGCATAAGCAACAGGGCTCCATTAAGGAACATATAATCTCTTCCCACAACCAAACCATCGCCAGAGAAATCCTAGTAAACAACACAGAAATCATCGATAGATACAGCGATAGCAGGCGGCTTGACGTTTGCGAGGCACTACACATCAAGAAGTCAACACCAGCAATCAACAGCCAATTATTGCACAACTATATTCTACCCACCTCAAGACTCCGCTCCAATATAGAAGCATCAAGAAATATGGACCAATAGGCTTTCTACAAACACTTCTATTCAATACCCATTGTTTCGTGTTCTGTCTTGTGTTGGTGAAATTAATACCCTATTAATGCCACCTCTTGTTCTGTCTTGTGTTGATGAAATTAATACCCTATTAATGCCACCTCTTGTTCTGTCTTGTGTTGATGAAATTAATTAATGCCACATCACCCCTTCCACCTCACTCAAATGTAGATATAAAATCGGAGATGCGTAAGTTCTATTCAGTTGTGTATTTGTAAACTAAAGTCTTTGAAAAAGTAATAAGTTTTACGAAACGCGCTCGTGTCGCGTTAGACTAGAAATAAAAATGAATTTTGGAGAATTAATTTTTGATTTACCTCCAACAGTGAAAAGAAATGTACGAAAGATTGAAAAAATTCGTGTTAGAATTATTAATCTTACTTTTTCGGTCATATTTAATAATATATGTCTACAGGTAAGACAGCTACCAAAATATACAAATATATATATATATATATATATATATATATATATAAATATATATTTATATATATATATATATTATAAATACATATAAATATATATATATATATATATATATATATATATATATATATATATATATATATATATATATATATATATGTCGTACCTAGTAGCCAGAACTCACTTTTTGGCCTACTATTCAAGGCCCGATTTGCCTAATAAGCCAAGTTTTCCTGAATTAATATATTTTTTCTAATTTTTTTCTTATGAAATGATAAAGCTACCCATTTCATTATGTATGAGGTCATTTTTTTTTATTGGAGTTAAAATTAACGTAGATATATGACCGAACCTAACCAACCCTACCTAACCTAACCTAACCTATCTTTATAGGTTAGGTTTGGTTAGGTAGCCGAAAAAGTTAGGTTAGGTTAGGTTAGGTAGGTTAGGTAGTCGAAAAACAATTAATTCATGAAAACTTGGCTTATTAGGCAAATCGGGCCTTGCATAGTAGGCTGAGAAGTGCGTTCTGGCTATTAGGTACGACATATATATATATATATATATATATATATATATATATATATATATATATATATATATATGTCGTACCTAGTAGCCAGAACGCACTTCTCAGCCTACTATGCAAGGCCCAATTTGCCTAATAAGCCAAGTTTTCACAAATTAATTGTTTTTCGACTACCTAACCTACCTAACCTAACCTAACTTTTTCGGCTACCTAACCTAACCTAATCTATAAAGATAGGTTAGGTTAGGTTAGGTAGGGTTGGTTAGGTTCGGTCATATATCTACGTTAATTTTAACTTCATTAAAAAAAAATTGACCTCATATATAATGTAATGGGTAGCTTTATCATTTCATAAGAAAAAAATTCGAGAAAATATATTAGTTCAGGAAAACTTGGCTTATTAGGCAAATCGGGCCCTGCATAGTAGGCTGAGAAGTGCGTTCTGGCTACTAGGTACGACATTATATATATATATATATATATATATATATATATATATATATATATATATATATATATATATATATATATATATGTCGTACCTAGTAGCCAGAACGTCGTACTCGGCCTACTATGCAAAGCCCGATTTGCCTAATAAGCCAAGTTTTCCTGAATTAATATATTTCTCTAATTTTTTTCTTATGAAATGATAAAGCTACTCATTTCATTATGTATGAGGTCAATTATTTTTTATTGGAGTTAAAATTAACGTAGATATAGGACCGAACCTAACCAACCCTTCCTAACCTAACCTAACCTATCTTTATAGGTTAGGTTAGGTTAGGTAGCCGAAAAAGTTAGGTTAGGTAGGTTAGGTAGTTGAAAAAAAATTAATTCATGAAAACTTGGCTTATTAGGCAAATCGGGCCTTGCATAGTAAGCCGAGAAGTGCGTTCTGGCTACTAGGTACGACATATATATATATATATATATATATATATATATATATATATATATATATATATATATATATATATATATATATATATATATATATATATATATATATATATATATATATATATATATATATATATATATATATATATATATATATATTTATTTATATATATATAAATAGTGGGTTCAATTCCTGAACAGGACAGAAATGGTTGAGTACGTTTCTTTTTACTTAGGAGCCGCAGAAGCCCAGCTGTGGGAACGTTCACCGCGACCTCACTGTCCGGAGATCAAGCCACCCAATGGTTAGCTCCTTTTAGAAACCGTCGTAGCCCAGCTGTGGGAGAGTCCTCTACAGCCTTGCAGTCCGGAGTTCCACCCAAATTTGTTTTTTAACCACTTGGGCTGGACAGTAGAGCGCCGGTCTCACTTCATGCATGTCAGCGTTCAATCCCCAACCGCCCAAGTGTTAGGCACCATTCCTTTCTCAGGTTGACAGTCAGTAGGACCAAGCAACACTACCAGTGAGATTTGGGGGGATATTCATACTGAAGTGCTACCTAAGTTTTCTTATCCTCATGTACAACAGCCAACGAATTGGTAGGGCAGATCCTACCAGAGCGTATGAGAGAGAGACAGCGGGAACTCATGATCAAACGTTCATCGAAGCAGCCAGACAATGGGACACCATTGCACACCCTCAACCCCGACCACATGTCCCAAAGAATCACAAGCAGGCCCATTGGGATAGCCCCATAATGAAAAGACTGTCACAGCAATGATTGACAACGCTGATGCTGAAAACAAAGCCCGCCTCCTAGCGGTAACAGCACCCCACACCGGGGATTTTTTATTTGCTGTGCCCAATGCAGCTCTGGGAACTCTCCTCAGTCATGACGCTCTCCGCATTGGAGTTGCCCTTTTGCCTTGCCGCCCCCATCCTCACCGAAAATAGGTGCATCTGCGGAACTGCGATGGCAGACCAATATGGTTGTCATGGTCTGGTATGTTGTAAATCACAGGGTAAAATTGCAAGACATGAAGAAGTCAACGACATCATCAAGAGGAACCTCGCCACAGCCCGCTGCCCAGCACAAAGAGAACCACATTTATCCAGACCTAACGACCCTCAGAAGCGCCCAGATGGGGTCACCTTGCTACCTTCGAAGGATGGTAAGCAAGTGGTGTGGGACGACACGTGCACTGCCACACTGGCCAGTACCTACCTCCACTACTACAAGTGGTGCTGCTTCTTTCTGGGAATCGCAGAAAATTATTAAATACAGAGGTCTGGCACACTGTTACAGCTTTGTTCCAATCGGCTCGGAGACCCTCGGTTCGTGGGAAAAAATGTGCATTGAAGTTTCTGAAGGAATTGGGGGACAAATTGATCAGCGCTACTAAAGGCCAGAGAGCAAAAAGTTTCTTGTTCCAGCGCCTCAGTGTTGCGATTCAGAGGGGGAAATGCCTGTTGAGTTGTTACGGCCCTACTGGGATGCAACCGGGTTCTTCTCTGATGTTAGTAGAGTTTGGGTATCCGGCCCCAAGTTAGTAGAGGCTTTCAAGGGGTGTGTTCTGTAACTCAAGGTAAATTAAAGGGGCAGGGATACAAATGTTCTGATTTATATATATATATTTTCATCACCAAGAATAAATATATAACAGTTGCATCTGGGGTTTATTACTACACGATTATGTACAAGGTTGTCTTCCTCCGAAGACACTGGATGCTCTACGGTGCGCACTTTGGGTAGCCCTGGTTCTTTCTTTCGTGGCCCACGATGAATCCTCAATGATTCTCTTGACGAATCTACCCTGGCCACAGGCCAGCCAAATCACAGTCCCACGGGGTGCTCCGTCGTGGAGGCCTTCAACCACAATCCAGCCTGTAGCTGGCAGGTACCGATCAGCTCCGCAGTGTAGGCCACTCTACGACCGATACTAGGGGTTGTGAGCCCTAGGCAGGAGCCTCGTGTGATCCTGCTGATCACTCTCCTCACTAAGCACCACAGTGGCTAGTCTCTTCCACCAGCCAGCCCCGGATAAGGCGATTTCTGATACTGCCACGTCACAGGCAGGCTAATACTCTTAACAGAGTTCGTTCGGGGGTGATTCACAGCTTCTTCAGCAGACTCGTGAAGAGACCTTGGCTGCCTTGGGTAGACTGATCCATCATCCAATACAGCAGTCCCTGGTCGACTCTGCAATCAGACACGTCATTAGTACTGGGAACGCTCTAGGGAACC